>NW_027459455.1:0-300000 GCF_050624435.1 Tenrec ecaudatus
GGTTAACGAACGGGCACTTGGACTATGTAGGTTACCTAGCGGACACTTGGACTATCTAGGTTGACTAGCGGGCACTTGGACTATCTAGGTTAACTAGCGGGCCCTTGGACTATCTAAGTTTACTAGCGGGAACTTGTACTATCTAGGTTAACTAGCAGGCACTTGGACTATGTAGGTTACCTAGTGGGCACATGGACTATGTAGGTTACCTAGCGGGCACTTGGACTATCTAGGTTACCTAGCGGGCACTTGGACTATGTAGGTTAACTAGAAGGCACTTGGACTATCAAGGTTACCTAGCGGGCTCCTGGACTATGTAGGTTACCAGCGGGCACTTGGATTATCTAGGTTAACGAATGTGCACTTGGACTACGTAGGTAACCTAGCGGGCACTTGGACTGTCTAGGTTACCAAGCGGGCACTTGGACTATGTAGGTCAACTAGTGGACACTTTGACTATCTAGGTTAGCTAACGGGCAATTGGACTATCAAGGTTACCTAACGGGCACTTGGAGTATGTAGGTTACCTAGCCGTCACTTGGACTATCTAGGTTACCTAGCAGGGACTTTGAATATCTAGGTTAACTAGCGGGCACTTGGACTATGTAGGTTGACTAGCGAGCACTTGGACTATGTAGGTTCCCTAGCCGGTACTTGGACTGTCTATGTTAACCAGCGGGCAATTGGACTGTCTAGGTTACCTAGTGGGCACTTGGACTATGTAGTTTACCTAGGAGGCACTTGGACTATGTGGGTTAACTAAAGGGCACTTGGACTATCTAGGTTACCTAGCGGGCACTTGGAATATGTACGTTCCCTAGCGGGCAATTGGGCTGTCTACGTTACCTAGCGGGCACTTGGACTATGTAGGTTAACGAACGGGCACTTGAACTATGTAGGTAACCTATTGGTCACTTGGACTGTCTAGGTTACCTAGCGGGCACTTGGACTATGTAGGTTCCCTAGCGGGCATTTGGACTATATAGGTTAACTAGCGGGCACTTGGATTATGTAGGTTACCTAGCGGGCACTTGGACTATGTAGGTTAACTAGCGGGCACTTGGATTATCTAGGTTAACTAACAGGCACTTGGACTATGTATGTTCCAGAGCGGGCAATTGGACTATGTAGGTTCCCTAGCGGGCACTTGGACTATCTATGTTAACTAGCGAGCACTTAGACTATGTAGGTTACCTAGCAGACACTTGCACTATGTAGGTTACCTAGCGGGCACTTGGACTACTTAGGTTAACTAGAGGACACTTGGACGATCTAGGTTATCCAGTGGGCCCTTGGACTATGTAGGTTAACTAGCCGGCACTTGGACTATCTAGGTTTACTAGTGGGCACTTGGACGATCTAGTTTAACCAGCGGGCACGTGGACTATCAAAGTTAACAAGCGAGCCCTTGGACTATGTAGATTAACTAGCGGGACCTTGGATTATCTAGGTTACCTAGACAGAACTTGGACTATCTAGGTTTCGTAGCGGGCACTTGGACAATGTAGGTTCCATAGCGGGCACTTGGACTATGTAGGTTCCCTATCGGGCACTTGGACTATGTAGGTTTCTATCGGGCACTTGGACTATGTAAGTTAATTAGCGGGCACTTGGACTATCTAGGTTACCTAGCAGGCACTTGGTCTATGTACAAATCCTAGCGGGCACTTGGAATATCTGGGTTACCTAGGGGGCACTTGGACTATGTAGGTCAACTAGCGGGCACTTGGATTATCTAGGTTAACGAACGGGCAATTGGACTATCTAGGTTACCTAACGGGCACATGGATTATGTAGGTTCCCTACCGGGCACTTAGACTATGTAGGTTTCCTTGCGGGCATTTGGACTATGTAGGTTACCTAGCGAGCACTTGGACTATGTAGGTTCCCTATAGGGCACTTGGACTATGTAGGTTTCTATCAGGCACTTGGACTATGTAGGTTAACTAGGGGACACTTGGACTATCTAGGTTACATAGCAGGCACTTGGTCTATGTACAAAGCCTAGCGGGCACTTGGACTATCTGGGTTACCTAGCGGGCACTTGGACTATGTACGTCCCCTAGTGGGCACTTGGACTATCTAGGTTAACTAACGGGCACTAGGACAATCTAGGTTAACTAGAGGGCACTTGAACTCTCTACGTTACCTAGCGGATTCTTGGACTATCTAGGTTAACTAGCGGGCACATGTATTATCTAGGTTAGCTAGCGGGCACTTGAACTATGTAGGTTAACTAGTGGGCCCTTAGACTATCTAGGTTAGCTAACGGGCACATGGACTATGTTGGTTAATTAGCGGGTACTTGGATTATGTAGGTTCCCTAGCGGGCATTTGGACTATATAGATTACCTAGCGGGCACTTGTACTTTGTAGGTTACCTAGCGGGCACTTGTACTATCTAGGTTAACTAGCGGGCACTTGAACTATCTACGTTACCAAGCGGGTACTTGGATTATCTAGGTTAACTAGCGGGCACTTGGACTATCTAGGTTAACTAACGGGCACTTGAACTATGTAAGTTCCCTAGCGGGCACTAGGACTATGTGGGTTCCCTAACGGGCATTTGGACTATCTAGGTTACCTAACGGACACTTGGAGTATGTGAATTCCCTATCGGGCACTTGGACTATGTAGGTTACTAGCGGGCATTTGGACTATGTAGGTTACCTAATGGGCACTTGGACTATGTAGGTTCCCTATCAGGCACTGGGACAATGTAGGTGACCTCGCGGGCACTTGGACTATATAGGTTAACAAGCGGGCCTTTGGACTATCTAGGTTACCTAGTGGGCACTTGGACTATCTAGGTAACTTAGCGGGCACTTGAACTATGTACGTTCCCTAACGGGCACTTGGAGTATGTAGGTTCCCTAGCGGGCACATGGACTATGTAGGTTCCTCAGCGGGCACTTGGACTATGTAGGTTCCCTATCGGACACTTGGACTATGTAGGTTAACTAGCGTGCCCTTGGACTATCTAGGTTACGTAGCGGGCACTTGGACTATGTAGGTTCCCTATCGGGCACTTGGACTATGTAGGTTGCTATCGGGCACTTGGACTATGTAGGTTAACTAGCGGGCACTTGGACTATCTAGGTTACCTAGCGGGCACTTGGTCTATGTACAAATCCTAGCGGGCACTTGGAATATCTGGGTTACCTAGGGGGCACTTGGACTATGTAGGTCAACTAGCGGGCACTTGGACTATCTAGGTTAACGAACGGGCAATTGGACTATCTAGGTTACCTAACGGGCACATGGATTATGTAGGTTCCCTACCTGGCACTTAGACTATGTAGGTTTCCTTGCGGGCATTTGGACTATGTAGGTTACCTAGCGAGCACTTGGACTATGTAGGTTCCCTATAGGGCACTTGGACTATGTAGGTTTCTATCAGGCACTTGGACTATGTAGGTTAACTAGGGGGCACTTGGACTATCTAGGTTACATAGCAGGCACTTGGTCTATGTACAAAGCCTATCGGGCACTTGGACTATCTGGGTTACCTAGCGGGCACTTGGACTATGTACGTCCCCTAGTGGGCACTTGGACTATCTAGGTTAACTAACGGGCACTAGGACAATCTAGGTTAACTAGAGGGCACTTGAACTCTCTACGTTACCTAGCGGGTTCTTGGACTATCTAGGTTAACTAGCGGGCACATGTATTATCTAGGTTAGCTAGCGGGCACTTGAACTATGTAGTTTAACTAGTGGGCCCTTAGACTATCTAGGTTAGCTAACGGGCACATGGACTATGTTGGTTAATTAGCGGGTACTTGGATTATGTAGGTTCCCGAGCGGGCATTTGGACTATATAGATTACCTAGCGGGCACTTGTACTTTGTAGGTTACCTAGCGGGCACTTGTACTATCTAGGTTAACTAGCGGGCACTTGAACTATCTATGTTACCAAGCGGGTACTTGGATTATCTAGGTTAACTAGCGGGCACTTGGACTATCTAGGTTAACTAACGGGCACTTGAACGATGTAAGTTCCCTAGCGGGCACTAGGACTATGTGGGTTCCCTAACGGGCATTTGGACTATCTAGGTTACCTAACGGACACTTGGAGTATGTGAGTTCCCTATCGGGCACTTGGACTATGTAGGTTACTAGCGGGCATTTGGACTATGTATGTTACCTAATGGGCACTTGGACTATGTAGGTTCCCTATCAGGCACTGGGACAATGTAGGTGACCTTGCGGGCACTTGGACTATGTAGGTTAACTAGTGTGCCCTTGGACTATCTAGGTTACGTAGCGGGCACTTGGATGATGTAAGTTCCCTAGCCAGCACTAAGACTATTGGTTCCCTAACGGGCACTTGGACTATGTCGGTTCCATAGCGGGCACTTGGACTTTATAGGTTCCCTATCGGGCACTTGGACTATATAGGTTTCTATCGGGCACTTGGACTATGTAGGTTAACTAGCGGGCACGTGGACTATCTAGGTTACCTAGTGGGCACTTGGTCTTTGTACATACCCTAACGGGCACTAGGACTATGTTTGTCCCCTAGAGGGCACTTGGACTATCTAGGTTAACTAAAGGGCACTAGGACTATCTAGTTTAACTAGCGGGCACTTGGTCTATCTAGGTTACCTAGCGGGCACTTGTTATATGTAGGTCAACTAGCGGGCCCTTGGCCTTTCTAGGTTAGCTAACAGGCACTTGGATTATGTAGGATAACTAGCAGGCACTTGGATTATCTAGGTTAGCTAGCGGGCACTTGACTATGTAGGTTAACTAGAGGGCCCTTAGACTATCTAAGTTAGCTAACGGGCACATGGACTTTGTAGGTTAATTAGCGGGTACTTGGATTATGTAGTTTCCGTAGCGGGCATTTGGACTATATAGATTACCTAGCGGGCACTTGGACTTTGTAGGTTACCTAGCGGGCACTTGTACTATCTAGGTTACCTAGCGGGCACTTGAACTATCTACGTTACCTAGCGGGTACTTGGACTATCTAGGTTAACAAGCAGGCACTTAGACCATGTAAGTTCCCTAGCGGGCACTAGGACTATGTGGGTTCCCTAGTGGGCATTTGGACTATCTAGGTTACCTAACGGGCACTTGGACTATGTAGGTTCCCTACCGGGCACTTGCAGTATGTGAGTCCCTATCGGGCACTTGGACTATGTAGGTTACTAGCGGGCATTTGGACTATGTAGGTTACCTAAGGGGCACTTGGACTATGTAGGTTCCCTATCGGGCACTTGGACTATGTAGGTTAACTAGCGGGCCCTTGGACTATCTAGGTTACCTAGCGGGCACTTGGATGATGCAAGTTCCCTAGCCAGCACTAAAACTATTGGTTCCTTAACGGGCACTTGGACTATATAGGTTTCCATCGGGCACTTGGACTATGTAGGTTAACTAGCGGGCACGTGGACTATCTAGGTTACCTAGTGAGCACTTGGTCTATGTACATACCCTAATGGGCACTAGGACTATGTTTGTCCCCTAGAGGGCACTTGAACTATCTAGGTTAACTAAAGTGCACTAGGACTATCTAGGTTAACTAGCGGGCACTTGGAATATGTAGGTTAACTAGCGGGCACTTGGACTGTCTAGGTTACCTAGCGGGCACTTGGATTATCTAGGTTAACGAACGGGCACTTGGACTATGTAGGTTACCTAGCCGCCACTTGGCTATCTAGGTTAGCTATCAGGCACTTGGACTATCTAGGATCCCTAGCGGGCACTTGTACTATCTAGGTTACCTAGCTGGCACTTGGACTATGTAGGTCAACTAGCGGGCCCTTGGACTATCTAGGTTAGCTAACGGGCACTTGGACTATCTAGGTTACCTAATGGGCACTTGGATTATGTAGGTTCCCTAGCGGGCACTTAGACTATGTAGGTTTCCTTGCATGCATTTGGACTATGTAGGTTACCTAGCGAGCACTTGGATTATGTAGTTTCCCTAACGGGCACTTGGAATATGTAGGTTCCCTAGAAGGCACTTAGACTATGTAGGTTACCTATCGGGCACTGTGACTATGTAGGTAACTAGCGGGCATTTGGACTATCCAGGTTACGAAGCGGGCACTTGGACTATGTAGGTTACCAAACGGACGCTTGGACTATCTAGGTTAACGAACGGACACTTGGACTATGTAGGTAACCTAGCGGGCACTTGGACTGTCTAGGTTACATAGAGGGCACCTGGACTATCTAGGTTAAAGAACGGGCATTTGGACTATGTAGGTTAGCTAACAGACACTTGGACTATCTAGGTTACTAGCATGCATTTGGACTACGTATGTAACTTAGCGGACACTTGAACAATCTAGGTTAACTAGCGGGCACTTGGACTATCTAGGTTAACTAGCGGGCCCTTGGAGTATCTAGGTTTACTAGCGGGCACTTGGACTATCTAGGTTAACTAGCGGGCACATGGACTATGTAGTTTCCCCAGCGGGCATTTGGATTATTTAGGTTACCTAGCAGCCACTTGGACTATGTAGGTTACCTAGCAGGCACATGGACTATGTAGGTTACCTAGGGGGCACGTGGACTATCTAGGTTACCTAGTGGACACTTGGTCTATGTACATACCCTAGCGGGCACTAGGACAATGTATTTCCCCTAGAGGGCACTTGGACTATCTAGGTTAACTAAAGGGCACTAGGACTATCTAATTTAACTAGCGGGCACGTTGTCTATCTAGGTTACCTAGCGGGCACTTGGACTATGTAGGTCAACTAGCGGGCCCTTGGACTATCTAGGTTATCTAACGGGCACTTGGATTATGTAGGTTAACTAGCGGGCACTTGGACTATGTAGGTTAACTAGCGGGCACTTCTACTGTCTAGGTTACCTAGGGGGCACTTGGATTATCTAGGTTAACGAACGGGCACTTGGACTATGTAGGTTACCTAGCCGCCACTTGGACTATCTAGGTTAGCTAACAGGCACTTGGACTATCTAGGTTCCCTAGCGGGCACTTATACTATATAGGTTACCAAGCTGGCACTTGGACTATGTAGGTCAACTAGCGGGCCCTTGGACTATCTAGGTTATCTAACGGGCACTTGGACTATCTAGGTTACCTAACGGGCACTTGAATTATGTAGGTTCCCTAGCGGGCACTTAGAATATGTAGGTTTCCTTGCAGGCATTTGGACTATGTAGGTTACCTAGCGAGCACTTGGACTATGTAGGTTCCCTAACGGGCACTTGGATTATGTAGGTTCCCTAGAAGGCACTTGGACTATGTAGGTTACCTATCGGGCACTTTCACTATGTAGGTTAACTAGCGGGCATTTGGACTATCCAGGTTACGAAGCGGGCATTTGGACTGTCTAGGTTACCTAGCGGGCACTTGGACTAGGTAGGTTAACTAGTGGGCACTTGGACTATCTAGGTTAACTAGCGGGCCCTTGGTCTATGTAGGTTAACTAGCATGCCCTTGGACTATGTAAGTTAACTAGCGGGCACTTGGACTATCTAGGTTAAAAAGCGGGCACTTGGACTATCTAGGTTAACTAACGGGCACTTGGACTATGTAGGTTTCCTAGCGGGCATTTGGACTATATATGTTTCCTAACGAGCACTTGGACTATGTAGGTTACCTAACGGGCACTTGGACTATCTAGGTTAACTAGGGGGCACTTGGATTATCTAGGTTAACTTACAGGCACTTGGACTATGTATGTTCCAAAGCTGGCAATTGGACTCTGTTGGTTCCCTAGCGGTCACTTGGACTATCTAGGTTCCCTAGAAGGCACTTGGACTATGTAGGTTACCTATCGGGCACTTTCACTATGTAGGTTAACTAGCGGGCATTTGGACTATCCAGGTTACGAAGCGGGCATTTGGACTGTCTAGGTTACCTAGCGGGCACTTGGACTAGGTAGGTTAACTAGTGGGCACTTGGACTATCTAGGTTAACTAGCGGGCCCTTGGTCTATGTAGGTTAACTAGCATGCCCTTGGACTATGTAAGTTAACTAGCGGGCACTTGGACTATCTAGGTTAAAAAGCGGGCACTTGGACTATCTAGGTTAACTAACGGGCACTTGGACTATGTAGGTTTCCTAGCGGGCATTTGGACTATATATGTTTCCTAACGAGCACTTGGACTATGTAGGTTACCTAACGGGCACTTGGACTATCTAGGTAAACTAGGGGGCACTTGGATTATCTAGGTTAACTTACAGGCACTTGGACTATGTATGTTCCAAAGCTGGCAATTGGACTCTGTTGGTTCCCTAGCGGTCACTTGGACTATCTAGGTTCCCTAAAGGGCACTTGGACTATGTAGGTTAACTAGCAGACAATGGACGATCTAGGTTAACTAGCGGTCCCTTGGACTACGTAGGTTACCTAGCGGGCATTTGGACTATGTATTTTAACTAGCAGGCCCTTGGACTATCTAGGTTACCTAGCAGGCACTTGGACTATGTAGGTTAACTTGCGGGCACTTGCACTCTCTAGGTTACATAGCGGGCACTTGGACTATGTACCTTCCCTAGCGGGCACTTGGACTATCTATGTTAACTAGCGGGCACTTGGACTATGTAGGTTCCCTAGCGGACACTTTCACTATGTAGGTTACCTAGCGGGCACTTGGACTATGTAGGTTAACCAGAGGACACGTGGACGATCTAGGTTAAGAAGTGGGCCCCTGGACTATGTAGGTTAACTAGCCGGCACTTGGACGATCTAGGTTAACTAGCGGGCACTTGGACCATCTAGGTTAACCAGCGGACACTTGGACTATCAAAGTTAACAAGCGAGCCCTTGGAGTATGTAGGTTAACTAGCGTGACCTTGGACTATCTAGGTTACCTAGATAGCACTTGGACTATATAGGTTCCCTAGCGGGCACTTGGACTATCTCGGTTAACGAACGGGCAATTGGACTAAGTAGGTTACCTAGCGGGCACTTGGACTATGTAGGATTTCTACAGGACATTTGTAGTACTTAGGTTAACTAGCGGGCACTTTGACTATCTAGGTTAACTAGCGGGCACTTGGACTATCTAGGTCAACTCGCGGGCCCTTGTACTATGTAGGTTACTAGCGGGCACTTGGACTATCTAGGTTAACCAGCGGACCTTGGACTATGTAGGTTAACTAGCGGGCCCTTGGATTATGTAGGTTAACTAGCGGGCACTTGAACTATCTAGGTTTCCTAGCAGGCACTTGGACTATGTAGGTCAACTAGCGGGCCCTTGGACTATCTAGGTTAGCTAACGGGCACTTGGACTATCTAGGTTACCTAATGGGCACTTGGATTATGTAGGTTCCCTAGCGGGCACTTAGACTATGTAGGTTTCCTTGCATGCATTTGGACTATGTAGGTTACCTAGCGAGCACTTGGATTATGTAGGTTCCCTAACGGGCACTTGGACTATGTAGGTTCCCTAGAAGGCACTGGACTATGTAGGTTACCTATCGGGCACTTGGACTATGTAGGTCAACTAGCGGGCCCTTGGACTATCTAGGTTATCTAACGGGCACTTGGATTATGTAGGTTAACTAGCGGACACTTGGACTATGTAGGATAACTAGCGGGCACTTCTACTGTCTAGGTTACCTAGGGGGCACTTGGATTATCTAGGTTAACGAACGGGCACTTGGACTATGTAGGTTACCTAGCCGCCACTTGGACTATCTAGGTTAGCTAACAGGCACTTGGACTATCTAGGTTCCCTAGCGGGCACTTATACTATCTAGGTTACCAAGCTGGCACTTGGACTATGTAGGTCAACTAGCGGGCCCTTGGACTATCTAGGTTATCTAACGGGCACTTGGACTATCTAGGTTACCTAACGGGCACTAAAATTATGTAGGTTCCCTAGCGGGCACTTAGAATATGTAGGTTTCCTTGCAGGCATTTGGACTATGTAGGTTACCTAGCGAGCACTTGGACTATGTAGGTTCCCTAACGGGCACTTGGACTATGTAGGTTCCCTAGAAGGCACTTGGATTATGTAGGTTACCTATCGGGCACTTTCACTATGTAGGTTAACTAGCGGGCATTTGGACTATCCAGGTTACGAAGCGGGCATTTGGACTGTCTAGGTTACCTAGCGGGCACTTGGACTAGGTAGGTTAACTAGTGGGCACTTGGACTATCTAGGTTAACTAGCGGGCCCTTGGTCTATGTAGGTTAACTAGCAGGCCCTTGGACTATGTAAGTTAACTAGTGGGCACTTGGACTATCTAGGTTAAAAAGCGGGCACTTGGACTATCTAGGTTAACTAACGGGCACTTGAACTATGTAGGTTTCCTAGCGGGCATTTGGACTATATATGTTTCCTAACGAGCACTTGGACTATGAAGGTTACCTAACGGGCACTTGGACTATCTAGGTTAACTAGGGGGCACTTGGATTATCTAGGTTAACTTACAGGCACTTGGACTATGTATGTTCCAGAGCTGGCAATTGGACTCTGTAGGTTCCCTAGCGGTCACTTGGACTATCTAGGTTCCCTAAAGGGCACTTGGACTATGTAGGTTAACTAGCAGACAATTGGACGATCTAGGTTAACTAGCGGTCCCTTGGACTACGTAGGTTAACTAGCGGACACTTGCACTATGTAGGTTACCTAGCGGGCATTTGGACTATGTAGGTTAACTAGCAGGCCCTTGGACTATCTAGGTTACCTAGCAGGCACTTGGACTATGTAGGTTAACTAGCGGGCACTTGCACTCTCTAGGTTACAAAGCGGGCACTTGGACTATGTACCTTCCCTAGCGGGCACTTGGACTATCTATGTTAACTAGCGGGCACTTGGACTATGTAGGTTCCCTAGCGGACACTTTCACTATGTAGGTTACCTAGCGGGCACTTGGACTATGTAGGTTAACCAGAGGCCACGTGGACGATCTAGGTTAAGAAGTGGGCCCCTGGACTATGTAGGTTAACTAGCCGGCACTTGGACAATTTGGTTAACTAGCGGGCACTTGGACCATCTAGGTTAACCAGCGGGCACTTGGACTATCAAAGTTAACAAGCGACCCCTTGGAGTATGTAGGTTAACTAGCGTGACCTTGGACTATCTAGGTTACCTAGATAGCACTTGGACTATATAGGTTCCCTAGCGGGCACTTGGACTATCTCGGTTAACGAATGGGCACTTGGACTAAGTAGGTTACCTAGCGGGCACTTGGACTATGTAGGATCTCTACAGGACATTTGTACTACTTAGGTCAACTCGCGGGCCCTTGTACTATGTAGGTTACTAGCGGCCACTTGGACTATCTAGGTTAACCAGCGGACCTTGGACTATGTAGGTTAACTAGCGGGCCCTTGGACTATGTAGGTTAACTAGCGGGCACTTGAACTATCTAGGTTTCCTAGCAGGCACTTGGACTATGTAGGTCAACTAGCGGGCCCTTGGACTATCTAGGTTAGCTAACGGGCACTTGGACTATCTAGGTTACCTAATGGGCACTTGGATTATGTAGGTTCCCTAGCGGGCACTTATACTATGTAGGTTTCCTTTGCATGCATTTGGACTATGTAGGTTACCTAGCGAGCACTTTGATTATGTAGGTTCCCTAAAGGGCACTTGGACTATGTAGGTTCCCTAGAAGGCACTGGACTATGTAGGTTACCTATCGGGCACTTGGACTATGTAGGTCAACTAGCGGGCCCTTGAACTATCTAGGTTATCTAACGGGCACTTGGATTATGTAGGTTAACTAGCGGGCACTTGGACTATGTAGGTTAACTAGCGGGCACTTCTACTGTCTAGGTTACCTAGGGGGCACTTGGATTATCTAGGTTAACGAACGGGCACTTGGACTATGTAGGTTACCTAGCCGCCACTTGGACTATCTAGGTTAGCTAACAGGCACTTGGACTATCTAGGTTCCCTAGCGGGCACTTATACTATCTAGGTTACCAAGCTGGCACTTGGACTATGTAGGTCAACTAGCGGGCCATTGGACTATCTAGGTTATCTAACGGGCACTTGGACTATCTAGGTTACCTAACGGGCACTTGAATTATGTAGGTTCCCTAGCGGGCACTTAGAATATGTAGGTTTCCTTGCAGGCATTTGGACTATGTAGGTTACCTAGCGAGCACTTGGACTATGTAGGTTCCCTAACGGGCACTTGGACTATGTAGGTTCCCTAGAGGGCACTTGGACTATGTAGGTTACCTATCGGGCACTTTCACTATGTAGGTTAACTAGCGGGCATTTGGACTATCCAGGTTACGAAGCGGGCATTTGGACTGTCTAGGTTAACTAGGGGGCACTTGGATTATCTAGGTTAACTTACAGGCACTTGGACTATTTATGTTCCAGAGCTGGCAATTGGACTATGTAGGTTCCATAGCGGGCACTTGGACTATCTAGGTTCCCTAAAGGGCACTTGGACTATGTAGGTTAACTAGCAGACAATTGGACGATCTAGGTTAACTAGCGGTCCCTTGGACTACGTAGGTTAACTAGCGGACACTTGCACTATGTAGGTTTCCTAGCGGGCACTTGGACTATCTAGGTTAATTAGCGGGCACTTGGACTATGTAGGTTAACTAGCGGAAACTTGCACTATGTAGGTTACCTAGCGGGCATTTGGACTATGTAGGTTAACTAGCAGGCCCTTGGACTATCTAGGTTACCTAGCAGGCACTTGGACTATGTAGGTTAACTAGCGGGCACTTTCACTCTCTAGGTTAAATAGCAGGCACTTGGACTATGTACCTTCCCTAGTGGGCACTTGGACTATCTATGTTAACTAGCGGGCACTTGGACTATGTAGGTTACCTAGCGGACACTTTCACTATGTAGGTTACCTAGCGGGCACTTGGACTATGTAGGTTAACTAGAGGACACGTGGACGATCTAGGTTAACAAGTGGGCCCCTGGACTATGTAGGTTAACTAGCCAGCACTTGGACGATCTAGGTTAACTAGCGGGCACTTGGACCATCTAGGTTAACCAGCGGGCACTTGGACTATCAAAGTTAACAAGCGAGCCCTTGGAGTATGTAGGTTAACTAGCGTGACCTTGGACTATCTAGGTTACCTAGATAGCACTTGGACTATATAGGTTCCCTAGCAGGCACTTGGACTATCTCGGTTAACGAACGGGCACTTGGACTAAGTGCGTTACCTAGCGGGCACTTGGACTATGTAGGATCCCTACAGGACATTTGTACTACTTAGGTTAACTAGCGGGCACTTTGACTATCTAGGTTAACTAGCGGGCACTTGGACTATCTTGGTCAACTCGCGGGCCCTTGTACTATGTAGGTTACTAGCGGGCACTTGGACTATCTAGGTTAACCAGCGGACCTTGGACTATGTAGGTTAACTAGCGGGCCCTTGGACTATGTAGGTTAAGTAGCGGGCACTTGAACTATCTAGGGTTCCTAGCAGGCACTTGGACTATGTAGGTCAACTAGCGGGCCCTTGGACTATCTAGGTTAGCTAACGGGCACTTGGACTATCTAGGTTACCTAATGGGCACTTGGATTATGTAGGTTCCCTAGCGAGCACTTAGACTATGTAGGTTTCCTTGCATGCATTTTGACTATGTAGGTTACCTAGCGAGCACTTGGATTATGTAGGTTCCCTAACGGGCACTTGGACTATATAGGTTCCCTAGAAGGCACTTGGACTATGTAGGTTACCTATCGGGCACTTTGACTATGTAGGTCACTAGCGGGCATTTGGACTATCCAGGTTACGAAGCGGGCACTTGGACTATGTAGGTTACCAAACGGGCACTTGGACTATCTAGGTTAACGAACGGACACTTGGACAATGTAGGTAACCTAGCGGGCACTTGGACTGTCTAAGTTACATAGAGGGCACCTGGACTATCTAGGTTAAAGAACGGGCACTTGGACTATGTAAGTTAGCTAACAGACACTTGGACTATCTAGGTTACTAGCAGGCATTTGGACTATGTATGTAACCTAGCGGACACATGAACGATCTAGGTTAACTAGCGGGCACTTGGACTATCTAGGTTAACTAGCGGGCCCAAGGACTATCTAGGTTTACTAGCGGGCACGTGGACTATCTAGGTTAACTAGCGGGCACTTGGACTATGTAGTTTCCCCAGCGGACATTTGGATTATTGAGGTTACCTAGCGGCCACTTGGCCTATGTAGGTTACCTAGCGGGCACATGGACTATGTATGTCCCATAGAGGGCACTTGGACTATCTAGATTAACTAAAGGGCACTAGGACTATCTAATTTAACTAGCGGGCACTTGGTCTATCTAGGTTACCTAGCGGTCACTTGGAATATGTAGGTCAACTAGCGGGCCCTAGGACTACCTCGGTTAGCTAACGGGCACTTGGATTATGTCGGTTAACTAGCGGGCACTTGGACTATGTAGGTTAACTAGCGGGCACTTGGACTGTCTAGGTTACCTAGCGGGCACTTGGATTATCTAGGTTAACGAACGGGCACTTGGACTATGTAGGTTACCTAGCCGCCACTTCAACTATCTAGGTTAGCTAACAGGCACTTGGACTATCTAGGTTCCCTAGTGGGCACTTATACTATCTAGGTTACCAAGCTGGCACTTGGACTATGTAGGTCAACTAGCGGGCCCTTGGATTATCTAGGTTATCTAACGGGCACTTGGACTATCTAGGTTACCTAACGGGCACTTGGATTATGTAGGTTCCCTAGCCGGCACTTAGACTATGTAGGTTTCCTTGCATGCATTTGGACTATGTAGGTTACCGAGCGAGCACTTGGATTATGTAGATTCCCTAATGGGCACTTGGACTATGTAGTTTCCCTAGAAGGCACTTGGACTACGTAGGTTACCTATCGGGCTTTGACTATGTAGGTAACTAGCGGGCATTTGGACTATCCAGGTTACGAAGCGGGCACTTGGACTATGTAGGTTACCAAACGGCCACTTGGACTATCTAGGTTAACCAACGGACACTTGGACTATGTAGGTAACCTAGCGGGCACTTGGACTGTCTAGGTTACATAGAGGGCACCTGGACTATCTAGGTTAAAGAAAGGGCACTTGGACTATGTAGGTTAGCTAACAGACACTTGGACTATCTAGGTTACTAGCAGGCATTTGGATTATGTATGTAACCTAGTGGACACTTGAACGATCTAGGTTAACTAGCGGGCACTTGGACTATCTAGGTTAAGTAGCGGGCCCTTGGACTATCTAGGTTTACTAGCGGGCACTTGGACTATGTAGTTTCCCCAGCGGGCATTTGGATTATTTAGGTTACCTAGCGGCCACTTGGACTATGTAAGTTACTTAGCGGGCACAAGGACTATGTATGTCCCATAGAGGGCACTTGGACTATCTAGGTTAACTAAAGGGCACTAGGACTATCTAATTTAACTAGCGGGCACTTGGTCTATCTAGGTTACCTAGCGGTCACTTGGACTATGTAGGTCAACTAGCGGGCCCTTGGACTATCTAGGTTAGCTAACGGGCACTTGGATTATGTAGGTTAACTAGCGGGCACTTGGATTGTCTAGGTTACCTAGCGGGCACTTGGATTATCTAGGTTAACGAATGGGCACTTGTACTATGTAGGTTACCTAGCCGCCACTTGGACTATCTAGGTTAGCTAACAGGCACTTGGACTATCTAGGTTCCCTAGCGGGCACTTATACTATCTAGGTTACCAAGCTGGCACTTGGACTATGCAGGTCAACTAGCGGGCCCTTGGACTATCTAGGTTATCTAACGGGCACTTGGACTAATTAGGTTTCCTAACGGGCACTTGGATTATGTAGGTTCCCTAGCGGGCACTTAGAATATGTAGGTTTCCTTGCAGGCATTTGGACTATGTAGGTTACCTAGCGAGCACTTGGACTATGTAGGTTCCCTAACGGGCATTTGGACTATGTAGGTTCCCTAGAAGGAACTTGGACTATGTAGGTTACCTATCGGGCACTTTCACTATGTAGGTTAACTAGCGGGCATTTGGACTATCCAGGTTACGAAGCGGGCATTTGGACTGTCTAGGTTACCTAGCGGGCCCTTGGTCTATGTAGGTTAACTAGCAGGCCCTTGGACTATGTAAGTTAACTAGCGGGCACTTGGACTATCTAGGTTAACTAACGGGCACTTGGACTATGTAGGTTCCCTAGCGGGCATTTGGACTATATATGTTTCCTAACGAGCACTTGGACTATGTAGGTTACCTAACGGGCACTTGGACTATCTAGGTTAACTAGGGGGCACTTGGATTATGTAGGTTAACTTACAAGCACTTGGACTATGTATGTTCCAGAGCTGGCAATTGGACTATGTAGGTTCCATAGCGGGCACTTGGACTATCTATGTTCCCTAAAGGGCACTTGGACTATGTAGGTTAACTAGCAGACAATTGGACGATCTAGGTTAACTAGCGGTCCCTTGGACTACGTAGGTTAACTAGCGGACACTTGCACTATGTAGGTTTCCTAGCGGGCACTTGGACTATCTAGGTTAATTAGCGGGCACTTGGACTATGTAGGTTAACTAGCGGAAACTTGCACTATGTAGGTTACCTAGCGGGCATTTGGACTATGTAGGTTAACTAGCAGGCCCTTGGACTATCTAGGTTACCTAGCAGGCACTTGGACTATGTAGGTTAACTAGCGGGCACTTTCACTCTCTAGGTTAAATAGCGGGCACTTGGACTATGTACCTTCCCTAGTGGGCACTTGGACTATCTATGTTAACTAGCGGGCACTTGGACTATGTAGGTTACCTAGCGGACACTTTCACTATGTAGGTTACCTAGCGGGCACTTGGACTATGTAGGTTAACTAGAGGACACGTGGACGATCTAGGTTAACAAGTGGGCCCCTGGACTATGTAGGTTAACTAGCCAGCACTTGGACGATCTAGGTTAACTAGCGGGCACTTGGACCATCTAGGTTAACCAGCGGGCACTTGGACTATCAAAGTTAACAAGCGAGCCCTTGGAGTATGTAGGTTAACTAGCGTGACCTTGGACTATCTAGGTTACCTAGATAGCACTTGGACTATATAGGTTCCCTAGCGGGCACTTGGACTATCTCGGTTAACGAACGGGCACTTGGACTAAGTGGGTTACCTAGCGGGCACTTGGACTATGTAGGATCCCTACAGGACATTTGTACTACTTAGGTTAACTAGCGGGCACTTTGACTATCTAGGTTAACTAGCGGGCACTTGGACTATCTAGGTCAACTCGCGGGCCCTTGTACTATGTAGGTTACTAGCGGGCACTTGGACTATCTAGGTTAACCAGCGGACCTTGGACTATGTAGGTTAACTAGCGGGCCCTTGGACTATGTAGGTTAAGTAGCGGGCACTTGAACTATCTAGGGTTCCTAGCAGGCACTTGGACTATGTATGTCAACTAGCAGGCCCTTGGACTATCTAGGTTAGCTAACGGGCACTTGGACTATCTAGGTTACCTAATGGGCACTTGGATTATGTAGGTTCCCTAGCGAGCACTTAGACTATGTAGGTTTCCTTGCATGCATTTAGACTATGTAGGTTACCTAGCGAGCACTTGGATTATGTAGGTTCCCTAATGGGCACTTGGACTATGTAGTTTCCCTAGAAGGCACTTGGACTACGTAGGTTACCTATCGGGCTTTGACTATGTAGGTAACTAGCGGGCATTTGGACTATCCAGGTTACGAAGCGGGCACTTGGACTATGTAGGTTACCAAACGGCCACTTGGACTATCTAGGTTAACCAACGGACACTTGGACTATGTAGGTAACCTAGCGGGCACTTGGACTGTCTAGGTTACATAGAGGGCACCTGGACTATCTAGGTTAAAGAACGGGCACTTGGACTATGTAGGTTAGCTAAGAGACACTTGGACTATCTAGGTTACTAGCAGGCATTTGGATTATGTATGTAACCTAGTGGACACTTGAACGATCTAGGTTAACTAGCGGGCACTTGGACTATCTAGGTTAAGTAGCGGGCCCTTGGACTATCTAGGTTTACTAGCGGGCACTTGGACTATGTAGTTTCCCCAGCGGGCATTTGGATTATTTAGGTTACCTAGCGGCCACTTGGACTATGTAAGTTACTTAGCGGGCACAAGGACTATGTATGTCCCATAGAGGGCACTTGGACTATCTAGGTTAACTAAAGGGCACTAGGACTATCTAATTTAACTAGCGGGCACTTGGTCTATCTAGGTTACCTAGCGGTCACTTGGACTATGTAGGTCAACTAGCGGGCCCTTGGACTATCTAGGTTCGCTAACGGGCACTTGGATTATGTAGGTTAACTAGCGGGCACTTGGATTGTCTAGGTTACCTAGCGGGCACTTGGATTATCTAGGTTAACGAATGGGCACTTGTACTATGTAGGTTACCTAGCCGCCACTTGGACTATCTAGGTTAGCTAACAGGCACTTGGACTATCTAGGTTCCCTAGCGGGCACTTATACTATCTAGGTTACCAAGCTGGCACTTGGACTATGCAGGTCAACTAGCGGGCCCTTGGACTATCTAGGTTATCTAACGGGCACTTGGACTAATTAGGTTTCCTAACGGGCACTTGGATTATGTAGGTTCCCTAGCGGGCACTTAGAATATGTAGGTTTCCTTGCAGGCATTTGGACTATGTAGGTTACCTAGCGAGCACTTGGACTATGTAGGTTCCCTAACGGGCATTTGGACTATGTAGGTTCCCTAGAAGGAACTTGGACTATGTAGGTTACCTATCGGGCACTTTCACTATGTAGGTTAACTAGCGGGCATTTGGACTATCCAGGTTACGAAGCGGGCATTTGGACTGTCTAGGTTACCTAGCGGGCACTTGGACTAGGTAGGTTAACTAGTGGGCACTTGGACTATCTAGGTTAACTAGCGGGCCCTTGGTCTATGTAGGTTAACTAGCAGGCCCTTGGACTATGTAAGTTAACTAGCGGGCACTTGGACTATCTAGGTTAACTAACGGGCACTTGGACTATGTAGGTTCCCTAGCGGGCATTTGGACTATATATGTTTCCTAACGAGCACTTGGACTATGTAGGTTACCTAACGGGCACTTGGACTATCTAGGTTAACTAGGGGGCACTTGGATTATCTAGGTTAACTTACAAGCACTTGGACTATGTATGTTCCAGAGCTGGCAATTGGACTATGTAGGTTCCATAGCGGGCACTTGGACTATCTATGTTCCCTAAAGGGCACTTGGACTATGTAGGTTAACTAGCAGACAATTGGACGATCTAGGTTAACTAGCGGTCCCTTGGACTACGTAGGTTAACTAGCGGACACTTGCACTATGTAGGTTTCCTAGCGGGCACTTGGACTATCTAGGTTAATTAGCGGGCACTTGGACTATGTAGGTTAACTAGCGGAAACTTGCACTATGTAGGTTACCTAGCGGGCATTTGGACTATGTAGGTTAACTAGCAGGCCCTTGGACTATCTAGGTTACCTAGCAGGCACTTGGACTATGTAGGTTAACTAGCGGGCACTTTCACTCTCTAGGTTAAATAGCGGGCACTTGGACTATGTACCTTCCCTAGTGGGCACTTGGACTATCTATGTTAACTAGCGGGCACTTGGACTATGTAGGTTACCTAGCGGACACTTTCACTATGTAGGTTACCTAGCGGGCACTTGGACTATGTAGGTTAACTAGAGGACACGTGGACGATCTAGGTTAACAAGTGGGCCCCTGGACTATGTAGGTTAACTAGCCAGCACTTGGACGATCTAGGTTAACTAGCGGGCACTTGGACCATCTAGGTTAACCAGCGGGCACTTGGACTATCAAAGTTAACAAGCGAGCCCTTGGAGTATGTAGGTTAACTAGCGTGACCTTGGACTATCTAGGTTACCTAGATAGCACTTGGACTATATAGGTTCCCTAGCGGGCACTTGGACTATCTCGGTTAACGAACGGGCACTTGGACTAAGTGGGTTACCTAGCGGGCACTTGGACTATGTAGGATCCCTACAGGACATTTGTACTACTTAGGTTAACTAGCGGGCACTTTGACTATCTAGGTTAACTAGCGGGCACTTGGACTATCTAGGTCAACTCGCGGGCCCTTGTACTATGTAGGTTACTAGCGGGCACTTGGACTATCTAGGTTAACCAGCGGACCTTGGACTATGTAGGTTAATTAGCGGGCCCTTGGACTATGTAGGTTAAGTAGCGGGCACTTGAACTATCTAGGGTTCCTAGCAGGCACTTGGACTATGTATGTCAACTAGCAGGCCCTTGGACTATCTAGGTTAGCTAACGGGCACTTGGACTATCTAGGTTACCTAATGGGCACTTGGATTATGTAGGTTCCCTAGCGAGCACTTAGACTATGTAGGTTTCCTTGCATGCATTTAGACTATGTAGGTTACCTAGCGAGCACTTGGATTATGTAGGTTCCCTAACGGGCACTTGGACTATGTAGGTTCCCTAGAAGGCACTTGGACTATGTAGGTTACCTATCGGGCACTTTGACAATGTAGGTAACTAGCGGGCATTTGGACTATCCAGGTTACGAAGCGGGCACTTGGACTATGTAGGTTACCAAACGGCCACTTGGACTATCTAGGTTAACGAACGGACACTTGGACTATGTAGGTAACCTAGCGGGCACTTGGACTGTCTAGGTTACATAAAGGGCACCTGGACTATCTAGGTTAAAGAACGGGCACTTGGACTATGTAGGTTAGCTAACAGACACTTGGACTATCTAGGTTACTAGCAGGCATTTGGACTATGTATGTAACCTAGCGGACACATGAACGATCTAGGTTAACTAGCGGGCACTTGGACTATCTAGGTTAACTAGCGGGCCCAAGGACTATCTAGGTTTACTAGCGGGCACGTGGACTATCTAGGTTAACTAGCGGGCACTTGGACTATGTAGTTTCCCCAGCGGACATTTGGATTATTGAGGTTACCTAGCGGCCACTTGGCCTATGTAGGTTACCTAGCGGGCACATGGACTATGTATGTCCCATAGAGGGCACTTGGACTATCTAGATTAACTAAAGGGCACTAGGACTATCTAATTTAACTAGCGGGCACTTGGTCTATCTAGGTTACCTAGCGGTCACTTGGAATATGTAGGTCAACTAGCGGGCCCTAGGACTACCTCGGTTAGCTAACGGGCACTTGGATTATGTCGGTTAACTAGCGGGCACTTGGACTATGTAGGTTAACTAGCGGGCACTTGGACTGTCTAGGTTACCTAGCGGGCACTTGGATTATCTAGGTTAACGAACGGGCACTTGGACTATGTAGGTTACCTAGCCGCCACTTGAACTATCTAGGTTAGCTAACAGGCACTTGGACTATCTAGGTTCCCTAGTGGGCACTTATACTATCTAGGTTACCAAGCTGGCACTTGGACTATGTAGGTCAACTAGCGGGCCCTTGGATTATCTAGGTTATCTAACGGGCACTTGGACTATCTAGGTTACCTAACGGGCACTTGGATTATGTAGGTTCCCTAGCCGGCACTTAGACTATGTAGGTTTCCTTGCATGCATTTGGACTATGTAGGTTACCGAGCGAGCACTTGGATTATGTAGATTCCCTAATGGGCACTTGGACTATGTAGTTTCCCTAGAAGGCACTTGGACTATGTAGGTTACCTATCGGGCTTTGACTATGTAGGTAACTAGCGGGCATTTGGACTATCCAGGTTACGAAGCGGGCACTTGGACTATGTAGGTTACCAAACGGCCACTTGGACTATCTAGGTTAACCAACGGACACTTGGACTATGTAGGTAACCTAGCGGGCACTTGGACTGTCTAGGTTACATAGAGGGCACCTGGACTATCTAGGTTAAAGAACGGGCACTTGGACTATGTAGGTTAGCTAACAGACACTTGGACTATCTAGGTTACTAACAGGCATTTGGACTATGTATGTAACCTAGTGGACACTTGAACGATCTAGGTTAACTAGCGGGCACTTGGACTATCTAGGTTAAGTAGCGGGCCCTTGGACTATCTAGGTTTACTAGCGGGCACTTGGAGTATCTAGGTTAACTAGCGGGCACTTGGACTATGTAGTTTCCCCAGCGGGCATTTGGATTATTTAGGTTACCTAGCGGCCACTTGGACTATGTAAGTTACTTAGCGGGCACAAGGACTATGTATGTCCTATAGAGGGCACTTGGACTATCTAGGTTAACTAAAGGGCACTAGGACTATCTAATTTAACTAGCGGGCACTTGGTCTATCTAGGTTACCTAGCGGTCACTTGGACTATGTAGGTCAACTACCGGCCCTTGGACTATCTAGGTTAGCTAACGGGCACTTGGATTATGTAGGTTAACTAGCGGGCACTTGGATGATGTAGGTTAACTAGCGGGCACTTGGACTGTCTAGGTTACCTAGCGGGCACTTTGATTATCTAGGTTAACGAACGTGCACGTGGACTATGTAGGTTACCTATCCGCCACTTGGACTATCTAGGTTAGCTAACAGGCACTTGGACTATCTAGGTTCCCTAGCGGGCACTTATACTATCTAGGTTACCAAGCTGGCACTTGGACTATGTAGGTCAACTAGCGGGCCCTTGGACTATCTAGGTTATCTAACGGGCACTTGGACTAATTAG
Source organism: Tenrec ecaudatus (assembly GCF_050624435.1). Classification (NCBI taxonomy): domain Eukaryota; kingdom Metazoa; phylum Chordata; class Mammalia; order Afrosoricida; family Tenrecidae; genus Tenrec; species Tenrec ecaudatus. The sequence continues at coordinate 22,515 of NW_027459455.1, forward strand.
GTTTCGTAACGGGCACTTGGATTATGTAGGTTCCCTAGCGGGCAATTAGAATATGTAGGTTTCCTTGCAGGCATTTGGACTATGTAGGTTACCTAGCGAGCACTTGGACTATGTACGTTCCCTAACGAGCATTTGGACTATGTAGGTTCCCTAGAAGGAACTTGGACTATGTAGGTTACCTATCGGGCACTTTCACTATGTAGGTTAACTGGCGGGCATTTGGACTATCCAGGTTACGAAGCGGGCATTTGGACTGTCTAGGTTACCTAGCGGGCACTTGGACTAGGTAGGTTAACTAGTGGGCACTTGGACTATCTAGGTTAACTAGCGGGCCCTTGGTCTATGTAGGTTAACTAGCAGGCCCTTGGACTATGTAAGTTAACTAGCGGGAACTTGGACTATTTAAGTTAACTAGCGGGCACTTGGACTATCTAGGTTAACTAACGAGCACTTGGACTATGTAGGTTACCTAACGGGCACTTGGACTATCTAGGTTAACTAGGGGGCACTTGGATTATCTAGGTTAACTTACAGGCACTTGGACTATGTATGTTCCAGAGCTGGCAATTGGACTATGTAGGTTCCCTAGCGGGCACTTGGACTATGTAGGTTCCCTAACGGGCACTTGGACTATGTAGGTTCCCTAGAGGGCACTTGGACTATGTAGGTTACCTATCGGGCACTTTCACTATGTAGGTTAACTAGCGGGCATTTGGACTATCCAGGTTACGAAGCGGGCATTTGGACTGTCTAGGTTAACTAGGGGTCACTTGGATTATCTAGGTTAACTTACAGGCACTTGGACTATGTATGTTCCAGAGCTGGCAATTGGACTATGTAGGTTCCATAGCGGGCACTTGGACTATCTAGGTTCCCTAAAGGGCACTTGGACTATGTAGGTTAACTAGCAGACAATTGGACGATCTAGGTTAACTAGCGGTCCCTTGGACTACGTAGGTTAACTAGCGGACACTTGCACTATGTAGGTTTCCTAGCGGGCACTTGGACTATCTAGGTTAATTAGCGGGCACTTGGACTATGTAGGTTAACTAGCGGACACTTGCACTATGTAGGTTACCTAGCGGGCATTTGGACTATGTAGGTTAACTAGCGGGCCCTTGGACTATCTAGGTTACCTAGCAGGCACTTGGACTATGTAGGTTAACTAGCGGGCACTTTCACTCTCTAGGTTAAATAGCGGGCACTTGGACTATGTACCTTCCCTAGTGGGCACTTGGACTATCTATGTTAACTAGCGGGCACTTGGACTATGTAGGTTACCTAGCGGACACTTTCACTATGTAGGTTACCTAGCGGGCACTTGGACTATGTAGGTTAACTAGAGGACACGTGGACGATCTAGGTTAACAAGTGGGCCCCTGGACTATGTAGGTTAACTAGCCAGCACTTGGACGATCTAGGTTAACTAGCGGGCACTTGGACCATCTAGGTTAACCAGCGGGCACTTGGACTATCAAAGTTAACAAGCGAGCCCTTGGAGTATGTAGGTTAACTAGCGTGACCTTGGACTATCTAGGTTACCTAGATAGCACTTGGACTATATAGGTTCCCTAGCGGGCACTTGGACTATCTCGGTTAACGAACGGGCACTTGGACTAAGTGGGTTACCTAGCGGGCACTTGGACTATGTAGGATCCCTACAGGACATTTGTACTACTTAGGTTAACTAGCGGGCACTTTGACTATCTAGGTTAACTAGCGGGCACTTGGACTATCTAGGTCAACTCGCGGGCCCTTGTACTATGTAGGTTACTAGCGGGCACTTGGACTATCTAGGTTAACCAGCGGACCTTGGACTATGTAGGTTAACTAGCGGGCCCTTGGACTATGTAGGTTAAGTAGCGGGCACTTGAACTATCTAGGGTTCCTAGCAGGCACGTGGACTATGTATGTCAACTAGCAGGCCCTTGGACTATCTAGGTTAGCTAACGGGCACTTGGACTATCTAGGTTACCTAATGGGCACTTGGATTATGTAGGTTCCCTAGCGAGCACTTAGACTATGTAAGTTTCCTTGCATGCATTTAGACTATGTAGGTTACCTAGCGAGCACTTGGATTATGTAGGTTCCCTAACGGGCACTTGGACTATGTAGGTTCCCTAGAAGGCACTTGGACTATGTAGGTTACCTATCGGGCACTTTGACAATGTAGGTAACTAGCGGGCATTTGGACTATCCAGGTTACGAAGCGGGCACTTGGACTATGTAGGTTACCAAACGGCCACTTGGACTATCTAGGTTAACGAACGGACACTTGGACTATGTAGGTAACCTAGCGGGCATTTGGACTGTCTAGGTTACATAGAGGGCACCTGGACTATCTAGGTTAAAGAACGGGCACTTGGACTATGTAGGTTAGCTAACAGACACTTGGACTATCTAGGTTACTAGCAGGCATTTGGACTATGTATGTAACCTAGCGGACACATGAACGATCTAGGTTAACTAGCGGGCACTTGGACTATCTAGGTTAAGTAGCGGGCCCTTGGACTATCTAGGTTTACTAGCGGGCACTTGGACTATCTAGGTTAACTAGCGGGCACTTGGACTATGTAGTTTCCCCAGCGGGCATTTGGATTATTTAGGTTACCTAGCGGCCACTTGGACTATGTAAGTTACTTAGCGGGCACAAGGACTATGTATGTCCTATAGAGGGCACTTGGACTATCTAGGTTAACTAAAGGGCACTAGGACTATCTAATTTAACTAGCGGGCACTTGGTCTATCTAGGATACCTAGCGGTCACTTGGACTATGTAGGTCAACTAGCGGGCCCTTGGACTATCTAGGTTAGCTAACGGGCACTTGGATTATGTAAGTTAACTAGCGGGCACTTGGACTATGTAGGTTAACTAGCGGGCACTTGGACTGTCTAGGTTACCTAGCGGGCACTTGGATTATCTAGGTTAACGAACGTGCACGTGGACTATGTAGGTTACCTAGCCGCCACTTGGACTATCTAGGTTAGCTAACAGGCACTTGGACTATCTAGGTTCCCTAGCGGGCACTTATACTATCTAGGTTACCAAGCTGGCACTTGGATTATGTAGGTCAACTAGCGGGCCCTTGGACTATCTAGGTTATCTAACGGGCACTTGGACTAATTAGGTTTCCTAACGGGCACTTGGATTATGTAGGTTCCCTAGCGGGCAATTAGAATATTTAGGTTTCCTTGCAGGCATTTGGACTATGTAGGTTACCTAGCGAGCACTTGGACTATGTACGTTCCCTAACGAGCATTTGGACTATGTAGGTTCCCTAGAAGGAACTTGGACTATGTAGGTTACCTATCGGGCACTTTCACTATGTAGGTTAACTAGCGGGCATTTGGACTATCCAGGTTACGAAGCGGGCATTTGGAGTGTCTAGGTTACCTAGCTGGCACTTGGACTAGGTAGGTTAACTAGTGGGCACTTGGACTATCTAGGTTAACTAGCGGGCCCTTGGTCTATGTAGGTTAACTAGCAGGCCCTTGGACTATGTAAGTTAACTAGCGGGCACTTGGACTATTTAAGTTAACTAGCGGGCACTTGGACTATCTAGGTTAACTAACGAGCACTTGGACTATGTAGGTTACCTAACGGGCACTTGGACTATCTAGGTTAACTAGGGGGCACTTGGATTATCTAGGTTAACTTACAGGCACTTGGACTATGTATGTTCCAGAGCTGGCAATTGGACTATGTAGGTTCCCTAGCGGGCACTTGGACTATCTAGCTTCCCTAAAGGGCACTTGGACTATGTAGGTTAACTAGCAGACAATTGGATGATCTAGGTTAACTAGCGGTCCCTTGGACTATGTAGGTTAACTAGCGGACACTTGCACTATGTAGGTTTCCTAGCGGACACTTGGACTATCTAGGTTTATTAGAGGGCACTTGGACTATGTAGGTTAACTAGCGGACACTTGCACTATGTAGGTTACCTAGCGGGCATTTGGACTATGTAGGTTAACTAGCAGGCCCTTGGACTATCTAGGTTACCTAGCAGGCACTTGGACTATGTAGTTTAACTAGCGGGCACTTGCACTCTCTAGGTTAAATAGCGGGCACTTGGACTATGTACCTTCCCTAGCGGGCACTTGGACTATCTATGTTAACTAACGGGCACTTGGACTATGTAGGTTACCTAGCGGACACTTTCACTATGTAGGTTACCTAGCGGGCACTTGGACTATGTAGTTTCCCCAACGGGCATTTGGATTATTTAGGTTACCTAGCGGCCACTTGGACTATGTAGGTTACCTAGCGGGCACATGGACTATGCATGTCCCATAGAGGGCACTTGGACTATCTAGGTTAACTAAAGGGCACTAGGACTATCTAATTTAACTAGCGGGCACTTGATCTATCTAGGTTACCAAGCGGTCACTTGGACTATGTAGGTCAACTAGCGGGCCCTTGGACTATCTAGGTTAGCTAACGGGCACTTGGATTATGTAGGTTAACTAGCGGGCACTTGGACTATGTAGGTTAACTAGCGGGCACTTGGACTGTCTAGGTTACCTAGCAGGCACTTGGATTATCTAGGTTAACGAACGTGCACGTGGACTATGTAGGTTACCTAGCCGCCACTTGGACTATCTAGGTTAGCTAACAGGCACTTGGACTATCTAGGTTCCCTAGCGGGCACTTATACTATCTAGGTTACCAAGCTGGCACTTGGACTATGTAGGTCAACTAGCGGGCCCTTGGACTATCTAGGTTATCTAACGGGCACTTGGACTAATTAGGTTTCCTAACGGGCACTTGGATTATGTAGGTTCCCTAGCGGGCACTTAGAATATGTAGGTTTCCTTGCAGGCATTTGGACTATGTAGGTTACCTAGCAAGCACTTGGACTATGTACGTTCCCTAACGAGCATTTGGACTATGTAGGTTCCCTAGAAGGAACTTGGACTATGTAGGTTACCTATCGGGCACTTTCACTATGTAGGTTAACTAGCGGGCATTTGGACTATCCAGGTTACGAAGCGGGCATTTGGACTGTCTAGGTTACCTAGCTGGCACTTGGACTAGGTAGGTTAACTAGTGGGCACTTGGACTATCTAGGTTAACTAGCGGGCCCTTGGTCTATGTAGGTTAACTAGCAGGCCCTTGGACTATGTAAGTTAACTAGCGGGCACTTGGACTATTTAAGTTAACTAGCGGGCACTTGGACTATCTAGGTTAACTAACGAGCACTTGGACTATGTAGGTTACCTAACGGGCACTTGGACTATCTAGGTTAACTAGGGGGCACTTGGATTATCTAGGTTAACTTACAGGCACTTGGACTATGTATGTTCCAGAGCTGGCAATTGGACTATGTAGGTTCCCTAGCGGGCACTTGGACTATCTAGCTTCCCTAAAGGGCACTTGGACTATGTAGGTTAACTAGCAGACAATTGGATGATCTAGGTTAACTAGCGGTCCCTTGGACTATGTAGGTTAACTAGCGGACACTTGCACTATGTAGGTTTCCTAGCGGACACTTGGACTATCTAGGTTTATTAGCGGGCACTTGGACTATGTAGGTTAACTAGCGGACACTTGCACTATGTAGGTTACCTAGCGGGCATTTGGACTATGTAGGTTAACTAGCAGGCCCTTGGACTATCTAGGTTACCTAGCAGGCACTTGGACTATGTAGTTTAACTAGCGGGCACTTGCACTCTCTAGGTTAAATAGCGGGCACTTGGACTATGTACCTTCCCTAGCGGGCACTTGGACTATCTATGTTAACTAACGGGCACTTGGACTATGTAGGTTACCTAGCGGACACTTTCACTATGTAGGTTACCTAGCGGGCACTTGGACTATGTAGTTTCCCCAACGGGCATTTGGATTATTTAGGTTACCTAGCGGCCACTTGGACTATGTAGGTTACCTAGCGGGCACATGGACTATGCATGTCCCATAGAGGGCACTTGGACTATCTAGGTTAACTAAAGGGCACTAGGACTATCTAATTTAACTAGCGGGCACTTGATCTATCTAGGTTACCTAGCGGTCACTTGGACTATGTAGGTCAACTAGCGGGCCCTTGGACTATCTAGGTTAGCTAACGGGCACTTGGATTATGTAGGTTAACTAGCGGGCACTTGGACTATGTAGGTTAACTAGCGGGCACTTGGACTGTCTAGGTTACCTAGCAGGCACTTGGATTATCTAGGTTAACGAACGTGCACGTGGACTATGTAGGTTACCTAGCCGCCACTTGGACTATCTAGGTTAGCTAACAGGCACTTGGACTATCTAGGTTCCCTAGCGGGCACTTATACTATCTAGGTTACCAAGCTGGCACTTGGACTATGTAGGTCAACTAGCGGGCCCTTGGACTATCTAGGTTATCTAACGGGCACTTGGACTAATTAGGTTTCCTAACGGGCACTTGGATTATGTAGGTTCCCTAGCGGGCACTTAGAATATGTAGGTTTCCTTGCAGGCATTTGGACTATGTAGGTTACCTAGCAAGCACTTGGACTATGTACGTTCCCTAACGAGCATTTGGACTATGTAGGTTCCCTAGAAGGAACTTGGACTATGTAGGTTACCTATCGGGCACTTTCACTATGTAGGTTAACTAGCGGGCATTTGGACTATCCAGGTTACGAAGCGGGCATTTGGACTGTCTAGGTTACCTAGCGGGCACTTGGACTAGGTAGGTTAACTAGTGGGCACTTGGACTATCTAGGTTAACTAGCGGGCCCTTGGTCTATGTAGGTTAACTAGCAGGCCCTTGGACTATGTAAGTTAACTATCGGGCACTTGGACTATTTAAGTTAACTAGCGGGCACTTGGACTATCTAGGTTAACTAACGAGCACTTGGACTATGTAGGTTACCTAACGGGCACTTGGACTATCTAGGTTAACTAGGGGGCACTTGGATTATCTAGGTTAACTTACAGGCACTTGGACTATGTATGTTCCAGAGCTGGCAATTGGACTATGTAGGTTCCCTAGCGGGCACTTGGACTATCTAGCTTCCCTAAAGGGCACTTGGACTATGTAGGTTAACTAGCAGACAATTGGATGATCTAGGTTAACTAGCGGTCCCTTGGACTACGTAGGTTAACTAGCGGACACTTGCACTATGTAGGTTTCCTAGCGGGCACTTGGACTATCTAGGTTTATTAGCGGGCACTTGGACTATGTAGGTTAACTAGCGGACACTTGCACTATGTAGGTTACCTAGCGGGCATTTGGACTATGTAGGTTAACTAGCAGGCTCTTGGACTATCTAGGTTACCTAGCAGGCACTTGGACTATGTAGTTTAACTAGCGGGCACTTGCACTCTCTAGGTTAAATAGCGGGCACTTGGACTATGTACCTTCCCTAGCGGGCACTTGGACTATCTATGTTAACTAGCGGGCACTTGGACTATGTAGGTTACCTAGCGGACACTTTCACTATGTAGGTTACCTAGCGGGCACTTGGACTATGTAGTTTCCCCAACGGGCATTTGGATTATTTAGGTTACCTAGCGGCCACTTGGACTATGTAGGTTACCTAGCGGGCACATGGACTATGCATATCCCATAGAGGGCACTTGGACTATCTAGGTTAACTAAAGGGCACTAGGACTATCTAATTTAACTAGCGGGCACTTGGTCTATCTAGGTTACCTAGCGGTCACTTGGACTATGTAGGTCAACTAGCGGGCCCTTGGACTATCTAGGTTAGCTAACGGGCACTTGGATTATGTAGGTTAACTAGCGGGCACTTGGACTATGTAGGTTAACTAGCGGGCACTTGGACTGTCTAGGTTACCTAGCGGGCACTTGGATTATCTAGGTTAACGAACGTGCACGTGGACTATGTAGGTTACCTAGCCGCCACTTGGACTATCTAGGTTAGCTAACAGGCACTTGGACTATCTAGGTTCCCTAGCGGGCACTTATACTATCTAGGTTACCAAGCTGGCACTTGGACTATGTAGGTCAACTAGCGGGCCCTTGGACTATCTAGGTTATCTAACGGGCACTTGGACTAATTAGGTTTCCTAACGGGCACTTGGATTATGTAGGTTCCCTAGCGGGCACTTAGAATATGTAGGTTTCCTTGCAGGCATTTGGACTATGTAGGTTACCTAGCGAGCACTTGGACTATGTACGTTCCCTAACGAGCATTTGGACTATGTAGGTTCCCTAGAAGGAACTTGGACTATGTAGGTTACCTATCGGGCACTTTCACTATGTAGGTTAACTAGCGGGCATTTGGACAATCCAGGTTACGAAGCGGGCATTTGGACTGTCTAGGTTACCTAGCGGGCACTTGGACTAGGTAGGTTAACTAGTGGGCACTTGGACTATCTAGGTTAACTAGCGGGCCCTTGGTCTATGTAGGTTAACTAGCAGGCCCTTGGACTATGTAAGTTAACTAGCGGGCACTTGGACTATTTAAGTTAACTAGCGGGCACTTGGACTATCTAGGTTAACTAACGAGCACTTGGACTATGTAGGTTACCTAACGGGCACTTGGACTATCTAGGTTAACTAGGGGGCACTTGGATTATCTAGGTTAACTTACAGGCACTTGGACTATGTATGTTCCAGAGTTGGCAATTGGACTATGTAGGTTCCCTAGCGGGCACTTGGACTATCTAGGTTCCCTAAAGGGCACTTGGACTATGTAGGTTAACTAGCAGACAATTGGACGATCTAGGTTAACTAGCGGTCCCTTGGACTACGTAGGTTAACTAGCGGACACTTGCACTATGTAGGTTTCCTAGCGGGCACTTGGACTATCTAGGTTAATTAGCGGGCACTTGGACTATGTAGGTTAACTAGCGGACACTTGCACTATGTAGGTTACCTAGCGGGCATTTGGACTATGTAGGTTAACTAGCAGGCCCTTGGACTATCTAGGTTACCTAGCAGGCACTTGGACTATGTAGTTTAACTAGCGGGCACTTGCACTCTCTAGGTTAAATAGCGGGCACTTGGACTATGTACCTTCCCTAGCGGGCACTTGAACTATCTATGTTAACTAGCGGGCACTTGGACTATTTAGGTTACCTAGCGGACACTTTCACTATGTAGGTTACCTAGCGCGCACTTGGACTATGTAGGTCAACTAGAGTACACGTGGACGATCTAGGTTAACAAGTGGGCCCCTGGACTATGTAGGTTAACTAGCCGGCACTTGGACGATCTAGGTTAACTAGCGGGCACTTGGACCCTCTAGGTTAACCAGCGGACACTTGGACTATCAAAGTTAACAAGCGAGCCCTTGGAGTATGTAGGTTAACTAGCGTGACCTTGGACTATCTAGGTTACCTAGATAGCACTTGGACTATATAGGTTCCCTAGCGGGCACTTGGACTATCTCCGTTAACGAACGGGCACTTGGATTAAGTAGGTTACCTAGCGGGCACTTGGACTATGTAGGATCCCTACAGGACATTTGTACTACTTAGGTTAACTAGCGGGCACTTTGACTATCTAGGTTAACTAGCGGGCACTTGGACTATCTAGGTCAACTCACAGGCCCTTGTACTATGTAGGTTACTAGCGGGCACTTGGACTATCTAGGTTAACCAGCGAATCTTGGACTATGTAGGTTAACTAGCGGGCCCTTGGACTATGTAGGTTAACTAGCGGGCACTTGAACTATCTAGGGTTCCTAGCAGGCATTTGGATTATGTAGGTCAACTAGCGGGCCCTTGGACTATCTAGGTTAGCTAACGGGCACTTGGACTATCTAGGTTACCTAATGGGCACTTGGATTATGTAGGTTCACTAGCGGGCACTTAGACTATGTAGGTTTCCTTGCATGCATTTAGACTATGTAGGTTACCTAGCGAGCACTTGGATTATGTAGGTTCCCTAACGGGCACTTGGACTATGTAGGTTCCCTAGAAGGCACTTGGACTATATAGGTTACCTATCGGGCACTTTGACTATGTAGGTAACTAGCGGGCATTTGGACTATCCAGGTTACGAAGCGGGCACTTGGACTATGTAGGTTACCAAACGGCCACTTGGACTATCTAGGTTAACGAACGGACACTTGGACTATGTAGGTAACCTAGCGGGCACTTGGATTGTCTAGGTTACATAGAGGGCACCTGGACTATCTAGGTTAAAGAACGGGCACTTGGACTATGTAGGTTAGCTAACAGACACTTGGACTATCTAGGTTACTAGCAGGCATTTGGACTATGTATGTAACCTAGCGGACACTTGAACAATCTAGGTTAACTAGCGGGCACTTGGACTATCTAGGTTAACTAGCGGGCCCTTGGACTATCTAGGTTTACTAGCGGGCACTTGGACTATCTAGGTTAACTAGCGGGCACTTGGACTATGTAGTTTCCCCAGCGGGCATTTGGATTATTTAGGTTACCTAGCGGCCACTTGGACTATGTAGGTTACCTAGCGGGCACATGGACTATGTATGTCCCATAGTGGGCACTTGGACTAACTAGGTTAACTAAAGGGCACTAGGACTATCTAATTTAACTAGCGGGCACTTGGTCTATCTAGGTTACCTAGCGGTCACTTGGACTATGTAGGTCAATTAGCGGGCCCTTGGACTATCTAGGTTAGCTAACGGGCACTTGGATTATGTCGGTTAACTAGCGGGCACTTGGACTATGTAGGTTAACTAGCGGGCACTTGGACTGTCTAGGTTACCTAGCGGGCACTTGGATTATCTAGGTTAACGAACGGGCACGTGGACTATGTAGGTTACCTAGCCGCCACTTGGACTATCTAGGTTAGCTAACAGGCACTTGGACTATCTAAGTTCCCTAGCGGGCACTTATACTATCTAGGTTACCAAGCTGGCACTTGGACTATGTAGGTCAACTAGCGGGCGCTTGGACTATCTAGGTTATCTAACGGGCACTTGGACTATCTAGGTTACCTAACGGGCACTTGGATTATGTAGGTTCCCTAGCGGGCACGTAGAATATGTAGGTTTCCTTGCATGCATTTGGACTATGTAGGTTACCTAGCGAGCACTTGGACTATGTAGGTTCCCTAACGGGCACTTGGACTATCTAGGTTCCCTAAAGGGCACTTGGACTATGTAGGTTAACTAGCAGACAATTGGACGATCTAGGTTAATTAGCGGGCACTTGGACTATGTAGGTTAACTAGCGGACACTTGCACTATGTAGGTTACCTAGCGGGCACTTGGACTATCTAGGTTTATTAGCGGGCACTTGGACTATGTAGGTTAACAAGCGGGCACTTGCACTCTCTAGGTCAAATAGCGGGCACTTGGACTATCTAGGTTAACTAGCGGGCACTTGGTATATCTCGGTTAACTAACGGACACTTGGAATATGTAGGTTCCCTAGCGGGCATTTGGACTATATATGTTTCCTAACGAGCACTTGGACTATGTAGGTTACCTAACGGGCACTTGAACTATATAGGTTTACTAGCGGGCACTTGGATTATCTAGGTTAACTTACAGACACTTGGACTATGTATGTTCCAGAGCTGGCAATTGGACTATGTAGGTTCCCTAGCGGGCACTTGGAGTATCTAGGTTCCCTAAAGGGCACTTGGACTATGTAGGTTAACTAGCAGACAATTGGACGATCTAGGTTAACTAGCGGACACTTGCACTATGTAGGTTACCTAGCGGGCATTTGGACTATGTAGGTTAACTAGCAGGCCCTTGGACTATCTAGGTTACCTAGCAGGCACTTGGACTATGTAGGTTAACAAGCGGGCACTTGCACTCTCTAGGTTAAATAGCGGGCACTTGGACTATGTACCTTCCCTAGCGGGCACTCGGACTATCTATGTTAACTAGCGGGCACTTGGACTATGTAGGTTACCTAGCGGACACTTTCACTATGTAGGTTACCTAGCGGGCACTTGGACTATGTAGGTTAACTAGAGGACACGTGGACGATCTAGGTTAACAAGTGGGCCCCTGGACTATGTAGGTTAACTAGCCGGCATTTGGACGATCTAGATTAACTAGCGGGCACTTGGACCATCTAGGTTAACCAGCGGGCACTTGGACTATCAGAGTTAACAAGCGAGCCCTTGGAGTATGTAGGTTAACTAGCGTGACCTTGGACTATCTAGGTTACCTAGATAGCACTTGGACTATATAGGTTCCCTAGCGGGCACTTGGACTATCTCCGTTAACGAACGGGCACTTGGACTAAGTAGGTTACCTAGCGGGCACTTGGACTATGTAGGATCCCTACAGGACATTTGTACTACTTAGGTTAACTAGCGGGCACTTTGACTATCTAGGTTAACTAGCGGGCACTTTGAATATCTAGGTCAACTCACGGGCCCTTGTACTATGTAGGTTACTAGCGGGCACTTGGACTATCTAGGTTAACCAGTGGACCTTGGACTATGTAGGTTAACTAGCTGGCCCTTGGACTATGTAGTTTAACTAGCGGGCACTTGAACTATCTAGGTTTCCTAACAGGCACTTGGACTATGTACATACCCTAGCACGCACCTGGACTATGTAGGTTACCTAGCGGGCACTTGGACTATGTACGTCCCCTAGTGGGCACTTGGACTATCTAGGTTAACTAACGGGCACTAGGACTATCTAGGTTAACTAGCGGGCACTTGGAATATCTAGGTTACCTAGCAGGCACTTGGATTATGAAGGATACCTAGCGGGCACTTGGACTATCTAGGTTACCTAGCGGGCACTTGGACTATGTAGGTTAACTAGTGGGCCCTTGCACAATGTAGGTTAACTAGCGGGCCCATGGATTATGTAGGTTTACTAGGGGGCACTAGGACTATTTAGGTTAACTAGCGGGCACTTGGACTATGTCGTTTCACTAGCGGGCATTTGGACTATTTAGCTTACCTAGCGGGAACTTGGACTATGTATGTTACCTAGCGGGCACATGGACTATCTAGGTTACTTAGCAGGCACTTTGACTATCTAGGTTAACTAACGGGCACTTGGACTATGTAGGTTGCCTAGCAGGCACGTGGACTATTTAGGATCCCTAGCGGGCACTTGGACTTTGTAGGTTAACTAGCGGGCACTTGTACTGTCTAGGTTACCTAGCGGGCACTTGGATTATCTAGGTTAACGAACGGGCACTTGGACTATGTAGGTTACCTAGCCGCCACTTGGACTATCTAGGTTAGCTAACAGGCACTTGGACTATCTAGGTTCCCTAGCGAGCACTTGTACTATCTAAGTTACCTAGCTGGCACTTGGACTTTGTAGGTCAACTATCGGGCCCTTGGACTATCTAGGTTAGCTAACGGGCACTTGGACTATGTATGATCCAGAGCGGGCACTTGGATTATATAGGTTGCCTGCGGGCACTTAGACTACGTAGGATTCCTTGCGAGCATTTGGAGTATGTAGGTTACCTAGCGGACACTTGGACTATCTAGGTTAACCAGCGGGCTGTTTGACTATGTAGGTTAACTAGAGGGCACTTGGACTATCTAGGTTACCTAGCGGGCAGTTGGACTATGTAGGTTAACTAGTGGGCACTTGGACTATCTAGGTTACTTAGCGGGCACTTGGACTATGTATGCTCCCTAACGGGCACTTGGAGTATGTAGGTTCCCTAGCGGGCACTTGGACTATGTAGGTTCCTCAGCGGGCACTTGTACTATGTAGGTTCCCTATCGGGAACTTGGACTATGTAGGTTAAATAGCGGGCCCTTGTACTATCTAGGTTACCTAGTGGTCACTTGGATGATGCAGGTTCCCTAGCCAGCACTAAGACTATTGGTTCCCTAACGGGCACTTGGTCCATGTAGGTTCCGTAGCGGGCACTTGGACTATGTAGGGTCCCTATCGGGCACTTGGACTATATAGGTTTCTATCCGGCACTGGACAATGTAGGTTAAATAACGGGCACGTGGACTATCTAGGTTACCTAGCGGGCACTTGGTCTATGTACATACCCTAGCGGGCACTTGGACTATCTAGGTTACCTAGCAGGCACTTGGACTATGTATGTCCCCTAGAGGGCACTTGGAGTATCTAGGTTAACTGAAGGGCACTAGGACTATCTAGTTTAACTAGCGGGCACTTGGTCTATATAGGTTACCTAGCGGGCACTTGGACTATGTAGGTCAACTAGCTGGCCCTTGGACTATCTAGGTTTGCTAACGGGCAGTTGGATTATGTAGGTTAACTAGCGGGCACTTGGACTATGTAGGTTAAATAGCGGGCACGTGGACTATCTAAGTTACCTAGCGGGCACTTGGTCTATGTACATACCCTAGCGGGCACTTGGACTATCTAGGTTACCTAGCAGGCACTTCGACTATGTGTGTCCGCTAGAGGGCACTTGGAGTATCTAGGTTAACTAAAGGGCACTTGGATTATGTAGGTTACCTTGCCGCCACTTGGACTATGTAGGTTAGCTAACAGGCACTTGGATTATCGAGGTTCCCTAGCGGGCCCTTGGACTATCTAGGTTAGCTAAAGGGCACTTGGACTATCTAGGTTACCTAACGGGCACTTGGATTATGTAGGTTCCCTAGAGGGCATTTAGACTATGTAGGTTTCCTTGCGGGCATTTGGACAATGTAGGTTACCTAGCGAGCACTTGGACAATGTAGGTTCTCTAAGGGGCACTTGGACTATGTAGGTTAACTAGCGGGCACTTGAACTATCTAGGGTTCCTAGCAGGCATTTGGATTATGTAGGTCAACTAGCGGGCCCTTGGACTATCTAGGTTAGCTAACGGGCACTTGGACTATCTAGGTTACCTAATGGGCACTTGGATTATGTAGGTTCACTAGCGGGCACTTAGACTATGTAGGTTTCCTTGCATGCATTTGGACTATGTAGGTTACCTAGCGAGCACTTGGATTATGTAGGTTCCCTAACGGGCACTTGGACTATGTAGGTTCCCTAGAAGGCACTTGGACTATGTAGGTTACCTATCGGGCACTTTGACTATGTAGGTAACTAGCGGGCATTTGGACTATCCAGGTTACGAAGCGGGCACTTGGACTATGTAGGTTACCAAACGGCCACTTGGACTATCTAGGTTAACGAACGGACACTTGGACTATGTAGGTAACCTAGCGGGCACTTGGATTGTCTAGGTTACATAGAGGGCACCTGGACTATCTAGGTTAAAGAACGGGCACTTGGACTATGTAGGTTAGCTAACAGACACTTGGACTATCTAGGTTACTAGCAGGCATTTGGACTATGTATGTAACCTAGCGGACACTTGAACAATCTAGGTTAACTAGCGGGCACTTGGACTATCTAGGTTAACTAGCGGGCCCTTGGACTATCTAGGTTTACTAGCAGGCACTTGGACTATCTAGGTTAACTAGCGGGCACTTGGACTATGTAGTTTCCCCAGCGGGCATTTGGATTATTTAGGTTACCTAGCGGCCACTTGGACTATGTAGGTTACCTAGCGGGCACATGGACTATGTATGTCCCATAGTGGGCACTTGGACTAACTAGGTTAACTAAAGGGCACTAGGACTATCTAATTTAACTAGCGGGCACTTGGTCTATCTAGGTTACCTAGCGGTCACTTGGACTATGTAGGTCAATTAGCGGGCCCTTGGACTATCTAGGTTAGCTAACGGGCACTTGGATTATGTCGGTTAACTAGCGGGCACTTGGACTATGTAGGTTAACTAGCGGGCACTTGGACTGTCTAGGTTACCTAGCGGGCACTTGGATTATCTAGGTTAACGAACGGGCACGTGGACTATGTAGGTTACCTAGCCGCCACTTGGACTATCTAGGTTAGCTAACAGGCACTTGGACTATCTAAGTTCCCTAGCGGGCACTTATACTATCTAGGTTACCAAGCTGGCACTTGGACTATGTAGGTCAACTAGCGGGCGCTTGGACTATCTAGGTTATCTAACGGGCACTTGGACTATCTAGGTTACCTAACGGGCACTTGGATTATGTAAGTTCCCTAGCGAGCACGTAGAATATGTAGGTTTCCTTGCAGGCATTTGGACTATGTAGGTTACCTAGCGAGCACTTGGACTATGTAGGTTCCCTAACGGGCACTTGGACTATCTAGGTTCCCTAAAGGGCACTTGGACTATGTAGGTTAACTAGCAGACAATTGGACGATCTAGGTTAATTAGCGGGCACTTGGACTATGTAGGTTAACTAGCGGACACTTGCACTATGTAGGTTACCTAGCGGGCACTTGGACTATCTAGGTTTATTAGCGGGCACTTGGACTATGTAGGTTAACAAGCGGGCACTTGCACTCTCTAGGTCAAATAGCGGGCACTTGGACTATCTAGGTTAACTAGCGGGCACTTGGTCTATCTCGGTTAACTAACGGACACTTGGACTATGTAGGTTCCCTAGCGGGCATTTGGACTATATATGTTTCCTAACGAGCACTTGGACTATGTAGGTTACCTAACGGGCACTTGAACTATATAGGTTTACTAGCGGGCACTTGGATTATCTAGGTTAACTTACAGGCACTTGGACTATGTATGTTCCAGAGCTGGCAATTGGACTA
This sequence comes from Tenrec ecaudatus, assembly GCF_050624435.1. Taxonomy (NCBI): domain Eukaryota; kingdom Metazoa; phylum Chordata; class Mammalia; order Afrosoricida; family Tenrecidae; genus Tenrec; species Tenrec ecaudatus. Next base: position 38,965 of record NW_027459455.1, read on the forward strand.
TGTAGGTTCCCTAGCGGGCACTTGGAGTATCTAGGTTCCCTAAAGGGCACTTGGACTATGTAGGTTAACTAGCAGACAATTGGACGATCTAGGTTAACTAGCGGACACTTGCACTATGTAGGTTACCTAGCGGGCATTTGGACTATGTAGGTTAACTAGCAGGCCCTTGGACTATCTAGGTTACCTAGCAGGCACTTGGACTATGTAGGTTAACAAGCGGGCACTTGCACTCTCTAGGTTAAATAGCGGGCACTTGGACTATGTACCTTCCCTAGCGGGCACTCGGACTATCTATGTTAACTAGCGGGCACTTGGACTATGTAGGTTACCTAGCGGACACTTTCACTATGTAGGTTACCTAGCGGGCACTTGGACTATGTAGGTTAACTAGAGGACACGTGGACGATCTAGGTTAACAAGTGGGCCCCTGGACTATGTAGGTTAACTAGCCGGCACTTGGACGATCTAGATTAACTAGCGGGCACTTGGACCATCTAGGTTAACCAGCGGGCACTTGGACTATCAAAGTTAACAAGCGAGCCCTTGGAGTATGTAGGTTAACTAGCGTGACCTTGGACTATCTAGGTTACCTAGATAGCACTTGGACTATATAGGTTCCCTAGCGGGCACTTGGACTATCTCCGTTAACGAACGGGCACTTGGACTAAGTAGGTTACCTAGCGGGCACTTGGACTATGTAGGATCCCTACAGGACATTTGTACTACTTAGGTTAACTAGCGGGCACTTTGACTATCTAGGTTAACTAGCGGGCACTTTGAATATCTAGGTCAACTCGCGGGCCCTTGTACTATGTAGGTTACTAGCGGGCACTTGGACTATCTAGGTTAACCAGTGGACCTTGGACTATGTAGGTTAACTAGCTGGCCCTTGGACTATGTAGGTTAACTAGCGGGCACTTGAACTATCTAGGTTTCCTAACAGGCACTTGGACTATGTACATACCCTAGCACGCACTTGGACTATGTAGGTTACCTAGCGGGCACTTGGACTATGTACGTCCCCTAGTGGGCACTTGGACTATCTAGGTTAACTAACGGGCACTAGGACTATCTAGGTTAACTAGCGGGCACTTGGAATATCTAGGTTACCTAGCAGGCACTTGGATTATGAAGGATACCTAGCGGGCACTTGGACTATCTAGGTTACCTAGCGGGCACTTGGACTATGTAGGTTAACTAGTGGGCCCTTGCACAATGTAGGTTAACTAGCGGGCCCATGGATTATGTAGGTTTACTAGGGGGCACTAGGACTATTTAGGTTAACTAGCGGGCACTTGGACTATGTCGTTTCACTAGCGGGCATTTGGACTATTTAGCTTACCTAGCGGGAACTTGGACTATGTAGGTTACCTAGCGGGCACATGGACTATCTAGGTTACTTAGCAGGCACTTTGACTATCTAGGTTAACTAACGGGCACTTGGACTATGTAGGTTGCCTAGCAGGCACGTGGACTATTTAGGATCCCTAGCGGGCACTTGGACTTTGTAGGTTAACTAGCGGGCACTTGTACTGTCTAGGTTACCTAGCGGGCATTTGGATTATCTAGGTTAACGAACGGGCACTTGGACTATGTAGGTTACCTAGCCGCCACTTGGACTATCGAGGTTAGCTAACAGGCACTTGGACTATCTAGGTTCCCTAGCGAGCACTTGTACTATCTAGGTTACCTAGCTGGCACTTGGACTTTGTAGGTCAACTATCGGGCCCTTGGACTATCTAGGTTAGCTAACGGGCACTTGGACTATGTATGATCCAGAGCGGGCACTTGGATTATATTGGTTGCCTGCGGGCACTTAGACTACGTAGGATTCCTTGCGAGCATTTGGAGTATGTAGGTTACCTAGCGGACACTTGGACTATCTAGGTTAACTAGCGGCCTGTTTGACTATGTAGGTTAACTAGAGGGCACTTGGACTATCTAGGTTACCTAGCGGGCAGTTGGACTATGTAGGTTAACTAGTGGGCACTTGGACTATCTACGTTACTTAGCGGGCACTTGGACTATGTATGCTCCCTAACGGGCACTTGGAGTATGTAGGTTCCCTAGCGGGCACTTGGACTATGTAGGTTCCTCAGCGGGCACTTGTACTATGTAGGTTCCCTATCGGGAACTTGGACTATGTAGGTTAAATAGCGGGCCCTTGTACTATCTAGGTTACCTAGTGGTCACTTGGATGATGCAGGTTCCCTAGCCAGCACTAAGACTATTGGTTCCCTAACGGGCACTTGGTCCATGTAGGTTCCGTAGCGGGCACTTGGACTATGTAGGGTCCCTATCGGGCACTTGGACTATATAGGTTTCTATCCGGCACTGGACAATGTAGGTTAAATAACGGGCACGTGGACTATCTAGGTTACCTAGCGGGCACTTGGTCTATGTACATACCCTAGCGGGCACTTGGACTTTCTAGGTTACCTAGCAGGCACTTGGACTATGTATGTCCCCTAGAGGGCACTTGGAGTATCTAGGTTAACTGAAGGGCACTAGGACTATCTAGTTTAACTAGCGGGCACTTGGTCTATATAGGTTACCTAGCGGGCACTTGGACTATGTAGGTCAACTAGCTGGCCCTTGGACTATCTAGGTTTGCTAACGGGCAGTTGGATTATGTAGGTTAACTAGCGGGCACTTGGACTATGTAGGTTAAATAGCGGGCACGTGGACTATCTAAGTTACCTAGCGGGCACTTGGTCTATGTACATACCCTAGCGGGCACTTGGACTATCTAGGTTACCTAGCAGGCACTTCGACTATGTGTGTCCCCTAGAGGGCACTTGGAGTATCTAGGTTAACTAAAGGGCACTTGGATTATGTAGGTTACCTTGCCGCCACTTGGACTATGTAGGTTAGCTAACAGGCACTTGGATTATCGAGGTTCCCTAGCGGGCCCTTGGACTATCTAGGTTAGCTAAAGGGCACTTGGACTATCTAGGTTACCTAACGGGCACTTGGATTATGTAGGTTCCCTAGAGGGCATTTAGACTATGTAGGTTTCCTTGCGGGCATTTGGACAATGTAGGTTACCTAGCGAGCACTTGGACAATGTAGGTTCTCTAAGGGGCACTTGGACTATGTAGGTTAACTAGCGGGCACTTGAACTATCTAGGGTTCCTAGCAGGCATTTGGATTATGTAGGTCAACTAGCGGGCCCTTGGACTATCTAGGTTAGCTAACGGGCACTTGGACTATCTAGGTTACCTAATGGGCACTTGGATTATGTAGGTTCACTAGCGGGCACTTAGACTATGTAGGTTTCCTTGCATGCATTTGGACTATGTAGGTTACCTAGCGAGCACTTGGATTATGTAGGTTCCCTAACGGGCACTTGGACTATGTAGGTTCCCTAGAAGGCACTTGGACTATGTAGGTTACCTATCGGGCACTTTGACTATGTAGGTAACTAGCGGGCATTTGGACTATCCAGGTTACGAAGCGGGCACTTGGACTATGTAGGTTACCAAACGGCCACTTGGACTATCTAGGTTAACGAACGGACACTTGGACTATGTAGGTAACCTAGCGGGCACTTGGACTATCTAGGTTACCTAGCAGGCACTTGGACTATGTAGGTTAACGAGAAGGCACTTGGACTATCAAGGTTACCTAGCGGGCCCTTGGACTATGTAGGTTACCAGCGGGCACTTGGACTATCTAGGTTAACGAACGTGCACTTGGACTATGTAGGTAACCTAGCGGGAACGTGGACTGTCTAGGTTATCTAGCGGGCACTTAGACTATCTAGGTTAACGAACGGGCACTTGGACTATGTAGGTTAACTAGCGGACACATCGACTATCTAGGTTAACTAACGGGCAATTGGACTATCCAAGTTACCTAGCGGGCACTTGGACTATGTAGGTTACCTAGCGGGCACTTGGACTATCTAGGTTACCTGCCAGGCACTTTGACTATCTAGGTTAACTAACGGGCACTTGGACTATGTAGGTTGCCTAGCGAGCACTTGGAATATGTAGGTTCCCTAGTGGGCACTTGTACTACATATGTTCCCTAACGGGTACTTGGACTGTCTAGGTTAACTAGTGGGCAATTGGACTGTCTAGGTCACCTAGTGGGCACTTGGACTATGTAGTTTACCTAGCAGGCACATGGACTATGTAGGTTAACTAGCGGGCACTTGGGCTATCTATGTTACCTAGCGGGCACTTGGACTATGTATGTTAACGAACGGGCACTTGGACTATGTAGGTAACCTAGTGGTCACTTGGACTATGTAGGTTAACTAGCAGGCCCTTGGACTATCTAGGTTAACTAGCGGGCACTTTGACTATGTAGGTTAACTAGCGGACAATTGCACTATGTAGGTTACCTAGCGGGCACTTGGACTATGTAGGTTAACTAGCGGACACTTGCACTTTCTAGGTTACCTAGGGGGCACTTGGACTATGTACCTTCCCTAGCGGGCACTTGGACTATCTATGTTAACGAACGGGCACTTGGACTATGCAGGTCACCTAGCGGGCACTTGGAGTGTCTAGGTTATATAGCGGGCACTTGGATTTATAGGTTAACGAACGGACACATTGAATATGTATGTTGCCTCCAGGGCACTTGGACAATCTAGGTTAGGTAACGGGCACTTGGACTATCTAGGTTACCTAGCGGGAACTTGGACAATGTAGGTTACCTAGCAGGCACTTGGACTATCTAGGTTAACTAGCGGGCACTTGGACTATCTAGGTTACCTAGCGGGCACTTGGACTATGTAGGTAACCAAAAGGGCTCTTGGACTGTCTAGGTTCCATAAAGGGTACTTGGACTATCTAGGTTAACTAGCAGACCTTGGACTATGTAGGTTAACTAGCGGGCCCTTGGACTATGTAGGTTAACTAGCGGGCTCTTGGACTATCTAGGGTTCCTAGCAGTCACTTGGACTATGTACATACCCTAGCGCTCACTTGGACTATCTAGGTTACCTAGCGGGCACTTGGACTATGTACGTTCCCTTGCGGGCACTTGGACTAGCTATGTTAACTAGCGGGCACTTGGAATATGTAGGTTAACTAGCGGACACTTGCACTATGTAGGTTACCTAGCAGGTACTTGGACTATCTAGGTTAACTAGCGTGCGCTTGGACAATGTAGGTTCCCTAGCGGGCATTTGGACTATATAGGTTACCTAGCGGGCACTTGGACTATCTAGGTTAACTAGCAGGCACTTGGACTATGTATGTTCCAGAGCGGGCAATTGGACTTAGGAGGTTACCTAGCGGTCACTTGGACTATCTAGGTTATGAAGCGGGCCCTTGGACTATGTAGGTTTCCTAGGTGGCACTTGGACTATGAATGTTCCCTAGCGGGCAATTGGATTATCTAGGTTACCTAGCGGGCACTTGGACTATCTAGGTTAACGAACGGGCACTTGGACTATGTAGGTTAACTAGCGGACACTTGCACTATGTAGGTTACCTAGCAGGCACTTGGACTATCTAGGTTAACTAGCGTGCACTTGGACTATGTAGGTTCCTTAGCGGGCACTTGGACTATCTAGGTTACCAAGCCTGCACTTGGACTATGTAGGTTACCCAATTGGCACTTGGACTATCTAGGTTAACGAACGGACACTTGGACTATGTAGGTTAACTATCAGGCACTTGGACTATCTAGGTTACCTAGCAGGCACTTGGACTATGTAGGTTACCTAGCGGACACTTGGACGATTTAGGTTTACTAGTGGGCACTTGGACTATCTAGGTTATCTAGCGGGCACTTGAACTATGTAGTTTCCCTAGCGGGCATTTGAATTATTTAGGTTACCTAGTGGGCACTTGGACTATATAGGTTACCTAGCGGGCCCTTGGATTATGTAGGTTACCAGCGGGCACTTGGACTATCTAGGTTAACTAGCGGGCACTTGGACTATGTATGTTCCAGAGCGGGCAATTGGACTATGTAGGTTCCCTAGTGGGCACTTGGACTATCTAGATTCCCTAAAGGGCACTTGGACTATCTAGGTTACCTAGCGGGCACTTGGACTATCTAGGTTAACGAACGTGCACTTGAACTCTGTAGGTAACCTAGCGGGCACTTGGACAGTCTAGGATACCTAGCGGGCACTTGGACTATCTAGGTTAACGAACGGGCACTTCGACTATCTAGGTTAGCTAACGGGCAATTGGACTATCTAGGTTACCTAGCGTGCACTTGGACTATGTAGGTTCCCTAGCGGGCACTTGGACTATATAGGTTACCTAGCAGGCACTTTGACTATCTAGGTTAACTAGCGGGCACTTGGACTATGTATATTCCAGAGCGGGCAATTGGACTATGTAGGTTCCCTAGTGGGCACTTGGACTATCTAGATTCCCTAAAGGGCACTAGGACTATCTAGGTTGCCTAGCGGGAACTTGGACTATGTATGTTAATTAGCGGACAATTGGACAATCTAGGTTAACTAGCGGACACTTGCAATATGTAGGTTACCTAGCCTGCACTTGGACTATGTAGGTTAACTAGCAGGCCCTTGGACTATCTAGATTACCTAGCAGGCACTTGGACTATGTAGGTTAACTAGCAGACACTTGCATTTTCTAGGTTACCTAGCGGGCACTTGGACTATGTACCTTCCCTAGCGGACACTTGGATATCTATGTTAACTAGCGGGCACTTGGACTATGTAGGTTACCTTGCAGACACTTGCACTATGTAGGTTACCTAGCGGTCACTTGGACTATGTAGGTTAACTGGCGGGCACTTGGACGATTTAGGTTAACTAACGGGCACTTGGAGTATCAAAGTTAACAAGAGAGCCCTTGGAGAATCTAGGTTAACTAGCGGGCCCTTGGATTATCTAGGTTACCTAGATATCACTTGGACTATATAGGTTCCCTAGCGGGCACTTGGACTATCTAGGTTAACGAACGGGCACTTGGACTATGCAGGTAACCTAGCGGGCACTTGGACTGTCTAGGTTATATAGCGGGCACTTGGACTTCTAGGTTAACGAACGGGCACTTGGAATATGTATGTTGCCTAGAGGGCACTTGAACAATCTAGGTTAGGTAACGGGCACTTGGACTATCTAGCTTACCTAGCGGGAACTTGAACAATGTAGGTTACCTAGCAGGCACTTGGACTATGTAGGTTAACTAGCGGGCACTTGGACTATCTAGGTTACCTAGCGGACACTTGGACTATGTAGGTTACCTTGCGGGCACTTGGACTATCTAGGTTAACGAACGGGCACTTGGACTATGTAGGTAACCAAAAGGGCACTTGGACTGTCTAGGTTCCATAAAGGGTACTTGGACTATCTAGGTTAACTAGCAGACCTTGGACTATGTAGGTTAACTAGCGGGCCCTTGGACTATGTAGGTTAACTAGCGGGCTCTTGGACTATCTAGGGTTCCTAGCAGTCACTTGGACTATGTACATACCCTAGCGCTCACTTGGACTATCTAGGTTACCTAGCGGGCACTTGGACTATGTACGTTCCCTTGCGGGCACTTGGACTAGCTATGTTAACTAGCGGGCACTTGGAATATATAGGTTAAGTAGCGGACACTTGCACTATGTAGGTTACCTAGCAGGTACTTGGAATATCTAGGTTAACAAGCGGGCACTTGGACTATCTATGTTAAATAGCGTGCGCTTGGACAATGCAGGTTCACTAGCGGGCATTTGGACTATATAGGTTACCTAGCAGGCACTTGGACTATCTAGGTTAACTACCGGGCACTTGGACTATGTATGTTCCAGAGCGGGCAATTGGACTATGTAGGTTACCTAGTGGGCACTTGGACTATCTAGATTCCCTAAAGGGCACTTGGACTATCTAGGTTACCGAAAGGGCACTTGGACTATCTAGGTTACCTAGCGTGAACTTGGACGATCTAGGTTAACTAGCCGACACTTGCACTATGTAGGTTACCTAGCGGGCACTTGGACTATCTAGGTTAACTAGAGGGCACTTTGACTATGTAGGTTAACTAGCAGACACTTGCACTATGTAGGTTACCTAGCGGGCACTTGGATTATGTAGGTTAACTAGCAGGCCCTTGGACTATCTAGGTTACCTAGCAGGCACTTGGACTATGTAGGTTAATTAGCGGGCACTTGGACTATCTAGGTTAACTAGCGGGCACTTGGACTATGTAGGTTACCTAGCAGACACTTGCACTATTTAGGTTACCTAGCGGGCACTTGGACTATGTTGGTAAACTAGCGGGTACTTGGACGATGTATGTTAACTAACGGGCACTTGGAGTATCAAAGTAAACAAGCGAGCCCTTGGACTATCTAGGTTAACTAGCGGGCCCTTGGACTATCTAGGTTAACGAACGGGCACTTGGACTATGCAGGTAACCTAGCGGGCACTTGGACTGTCTAGGTTACATAGCGGGCACTTGGACTTCTAGGTTAACGAACAGGCACTTGGAATATGTATGTTGCCTAGAGGGCACTTGGACAATCTAGGTTAGGTAACGGGCACTTGGACTATCTAGGTTACCTAGCGGGAACTTGGACAATGTAGGTTACCTAGCAGGCACTTGGACTATCTAGGTTAACTAGCGGGCACTTGGACTATCTAGGTTACCTAGCGGGCCCTTGGACTATGTAGGTTCCCTAGCGGGCACTTGGACTATCTAGGTTAACGAACGGGCACTTGGACTATGTAGGTAACCTAACGGGCACTTGGACTATCTAGGTTACCTAGCAGGCACTTTGACTATCTAGGTTAACTAGCAGACCTTGGACTATGTAGGTTAACTAGCGGGCTCTTGGACTATCTAGGCTTCCTAGCAGGCACTTGGACTATGTACATACCCTGGCGCGCACTTTCACTATCTAGGTCACCTAGCGGGCACTTGGACTACGTAGGTTAACTAGCGGGCACTTGGACTATCTAGGTTAACTAGCGGGCCCTTAGAAGAAGTAGGTTAACTAGCGGGCCCTTGGACTATGTAGGTTACCTAGTGGGCACTTGGACGATCTAGGTTAACTAGCGGGAACTTGGACTATGTAGGTTAACTAGCGGGCCCTTGGACTATGTAGATTAAATAGCGGCACTTGGACTATCTACGTTAACTAGCGGGCCCTTGGACTATGTAGATTCCCTAGCGGGCACTTGGACTATGTATGTTCCATAGCGGGCACTTGGACTATGTAGGTTCCCTAGCAGTCACTTGGACTATGTAGGTTCCATAGCGGGCACTTATACTATCTAGGTTCCCTAGCGGGTACTTGTACTATGTATGTTAATTAGTGGACACTTGGACGATCTAGGTTAACTAGCGGGTACTTGGATTATGTAGGTTAACTAGCGGGCCCTTGAACTATGTAGATTAACTAGCGGCACTTGGACTATCTACATTAACTAGCGGGCTCTTCGTCTATGTAGATTCCCTAGCAGGCACTTGGACTATGTAGGTTCCCTAGCGATCACTTGGACTATCTAGGTTACCTAGCGGGCACTTGGACTATGTAGGTTAACTACCGGGCACTTGCACTATCTAGGTTACCGAACGGGCATTTGGACTATGTAGGTACCTAGCGGGCACTTGGATAGTCTAGGTTACCTAGCGGGCACTTGCACTTTTAGGTTAACGAACGGACACTTGCACTATGTATGTTGCATAGCGGGCAATTGGACTATCTAGGTTAGGTAACGGGCACTTGGACTATCTAGGTTTCTTAGTGGGCACTTGGACGATCTAGGTTAACTAGAGGGCACTTGGACTATCTAGGTTAACTAGCATGCACTTGGAATATCTAGGTTTCTTAGCGGGTACTTGGAGTATGTAGGGTAACTAGCGGACCCTTGGACTATGTAGATTAATAGCGGCACTTGAAATATCTAGTTTAAGTAGCGGGAGCTTGGACTATGTAGGTTCCCTAGCGGGCATTTGGACTATATAGGTTACCTAGCGGGCACTTGGACTATGTAGGTTACTTAGCGGGCACTTGGACTATCTAGGTTACCTAACGGGCCCTTGGACTATGTAGGTTTCCTAGCGGGCACTTGGACTATCTAGGTTAACGAACGGGCACTTAGACTATGTAGGTAACCTAGTGGGCTAGCTAGGTAACCTAGTGGGCACTTGGACAGTCTAGGTTACCTAGCTGGCACTTGGACTATGTAGGTCAACTAGTGGGCCCTTGGACTATCTAGGTTAGCTAACGGGCACTTAGATTATGTAGGTTACCCAGCGGGCACTTGGAGTATGTTGGCTAACTAGGGGGCCCTTGGACGATCTAGGTTACCTAGCGGGTACTTGAACTATCTAGGTTAACTAGCGGGGACTTGCAGTATCTAGGTTACCTAGTGGGCACTTGGACTATGTAAGTTCCCTAGCGGGCACTTGGACTGTCTATTTTAACTAGCAGGCACTTGGAATATGTAGGTTAACTAGCGGACACTTGCACTATGTAGGTTACCTTGCAGGCACTTGGACTATCTAGGTTAACTAGCGTGCACTTGCACTATGTAGGTTCCTTAGCGGGCACTTGGACTATCTAGGTTACCTAGCGGGCACTTGGACTATGTAGGTTAACTAGCGTGCCCTTGGACTATCTAGGTTATGTAGCGGGCACTTGGTATATAGGTTAACTATTGGGCACTTGGACTATGTAGGTGAACTAGAGGACACTTGGACTATCTAGGTTAACAAGTGGGCCCTTGGACTATGTAGGATAACTAACAGGCACTTGGACAATCTAGGTTAACTAGCGGGCACTTGTATTTTATAGGTTAACTAGCGAGCACTTGGACTATCTAGGTTAACTAGCGGACCTTGGACTATGTGGGTTAACTAGCGGGCCCTTGGCCTATGTAGGTTAACTAGCGGGCACTTGGATGATCTAGGTTAACTAGAGGGCGCTTGGACTATCTAGGTTACCTAGCGGGCACTTGGACTATGTAGGTTCCCAGGCGGGCATTTGGACTATATAGATAAATAAGCGGGCACTTAGACTTTTAAGGTTACCTAGCGGGCACTTGGACTTCTAGGTTAATGAACGGGCACTTGGAATATGTATGTTGCCTAGAGGGCACTTGGACAATCTAGGTTAGGTAACGGGCACTTGGACTATCTAGGTTACCTAGCGGGAACTTGAACAATGTAGGTTACCTAGCAGGCACTTGGACTATGTAGGTTAACTACCGGGCACTTGGACTATCTAGGTTACCTAGCGGGCACTTGGACTATGTATGTTACCTTGCGGGCACTTGGACTATCTAGGTTAACGAACGGGCACTTGGACTATGTAGGTAACCAAAAAGCACTTGGACTGTCTAGGTTCCATAAAGGGTACTTGGACTATCTAGGTTAACTAGCAGACCTTGGAATATGTAGGTTAACTAGCGGGCCCTTGGACTATGTAGGTTAACTAGTGGGCTCTTGGACTATCTAGGGCTCCTAGCAGTCACTTGGACTATGTACATACCCTAGCGCTCACTTGGACTATCTAGGTTACCTAGCGGGCACTTGGACTATGTACGTTCCCTTGCGGGCACTTGGACTAGCTATGTTAACTAGCGGGCACTTGGAATATGTAGGTTAAGTAGCGGACACTTGCACTATGTAGGTTACCTAGCAGGTACTTGGAATATCTAGGTTACCTAGCGGGCACTTGGACTATGTAGGTTACCTTGCGGGCACTTGTCTATCTAGGTTAACGAACGGGCACTTGGACTATGTAGGTAACCAAAAGGGCACTTGGACTGTCTAGGTTCCATAAAGGGTACTTGGACTATCTAGGTTAACTAGTAGACCTTGGACTATGTAGGTTAACTAGAGGGCCCTTGGACTATGTAGGTTAACTAGCGGGCTCTTGGACTATCTAGGGTTCCTAGCAGTCACTTGGACTATGTACATACCCTAGCGCTCACTTGGACTATCTAGGTTACCTAGCGGGCACTTGGACTATGTACGTTCCCTTGCGGGCACTTGGACTAGCTATGTTAACTAGCGGGCACTTGGAATATGTAGGTTAAGTAGCGGACACTTGCACTATGTAGGTTACCTAGCAGGTACTTGGAATATCTAGGTTAACTAGCGGGCACTTGGACTATCTATGTTAAATAGCGTGCGCTTGGACAATGTAGGTTCACTAGCGGGCATTTGGACTATATAGGTTACCTAGCGGGCACTTGAACTATCTAGGTTAACTACCGGGCACTTGGACTATGTATGTTCCAGAGCGGGCAATTGGACTATGTAGGTTACCTAGTGGGCACTTGGACTATCTAGATTCCCTAAAGGGCACTTGGACTATCTAGGTTACCGAACGGGCACTTGGACTATCTAGGTTACCTAGCGTGAACTTGGACGATCTAGGTTAACTAGCGGACACTTGAACTATGTAGGTTACCTAGCGGGCACTTGGACTATCTAGGTTAACTAGCGGGCACTTTGACTATGTAGGTTAACTAGCGGACACTTGCACTATGTAGGTTACCTAGCGGGCACTTGGACTATGTAGGTTAACTAGCAGGCCCTTGGAATATCTAGGTTACCTAGCAGGCACTTGGACTATGTAGGTTAATTAGCGGGCACTTGGACTATCTAGGTTAACTAGCGGGCACTTGGACTATGTAGGTTACCTAGCAGACACTTGCACTATTTAGGTTACCTAGCGGGCACTTGGACTATGTAGGTAAACTAGCGGGTACTTGGACGATGTATGTTAACTAACGGGCACTTGGAGTATCAAAGTAAACAAGCGAGCCCTTGGATTATCTAGGTTAACTAGCGGGCCCTTGGACTATCTAGGTTAACGAACGGGCACTTGGACTATGCAGGTAACCTAGCGGGCACTTGGACTGTCTAGGTTACATAGCGGGCACTTGGACTTCTAGGTTAACGAACAGGCACTTGGAATATGTATGTTGCCTAGAGGGCACTTGGACAATCTAGGTTAGGTAACGGGCACTTGGACTAGCTAGGTTACCTAGCGGGAACTTGGACAATGCAGGTTACCTAGCAGGCACTTGGACTATCTAGGTTAACTAGCGGGCACTTGGACTATCTAGGTTACCTAGCGGGCACTTGGACTATCTAGGTTACCTAGCGGGCCCTTGGACTATGTAGGTTCCCTAGCGGGCACTTGGACTATCTGGATTAACGAACGGGCACTTGGACTATGTAGGTAACCTAACGGGCACTTGGACTGTCTAGGTTACCTAGCAGGCACTTTGACTATCTAGGTTAACTAGCAGACCTTGGACTATGTAGGTTAACTAGCGGGCTCTTGGACTATCTAGGCTTCCTAGCAGGCACTTGGACTATGTACATACCCTGGCGCGCACTTGGACTATCTAGGTCACCTAGCGGGCACTTGGACTACGTAGGTTAACTAGCGGGCACTTGGACTATCTAGGTTAACTAGCGGGCCCTTAGACGAAGTAGGTTAACTAGCGGGCCCTTGGACTATGTAGGTTACCTAGTGGGCACTTGGACGATCTAGGTTAACTAACGGGTACTTGGACTATGTAGGTTAACTAGCGGGCCGTTGGACTATGTAGATTAAATAGCGGCACTTGGACTATCTACGTTAACTAGCGAGCCCTTGGACTATGTAGATTCCCTAACGGGCACTTGGACTATGTATGTTCCAGAGCGGGCACTTGGACTATGTAGGTTCCCTAGCAGTCACTTGGACTATGTAAGTTCCATAGCGGGCACTTATACTATCTAGGTTCCCTAGCGGGTACTTGTACTATGTAGGTTAATTAGCGGACACTTGGACGATCTAGGTTAACTAGCGGGTACTTGGATTATGTAGGTTAACTAGCGGGCCCTTGAACTATGTAGATTAACTAGCGGCACTTGGACTATCTACATTAACTAGCGGGCTCTTCTACTATGTAGATTCCCTAGCAGGCACTTGGACTATGTAGGTTCCCTAGCGATCACTTGGACTATCTAGGTTACCTAGCGGGCACTTGGACTATGTAGGTTAACTACCGGGCACTTGCACTATCTAGGTTACCGAACAGGCATTTAGACTATGTAGGTACCTAGCGGGCACTTGGATAGTTTAGGTTACCTAGCGGGCACTTGCACCTTTAGGTTAACGAACGGGCACTTGTACTATGTATGTTGCATAGCGGGCAATTGGACTATCTAGGTTAGGTAAAGGGCATTTGGACTATCTAGGTTTCTTAGTGGGCACTTGGACGATCTAGGTTAACTAGAGGGCACTTGGACTATCTAGGTTAACTAGCATGCACTTGGAATATCTAGGTTTCTTAGCGGGTACTTGGACTATGTAGGGTAACTAGCGGACCCTTGGACTATGTAGATTAATAGCGGCACTTGAACTATCTAGTTTAAGTAGCGGGAGCTTGGACTATGTAGGTTCCCTTGCGGGCATTTGGACTATATAGGTTACCTAGCGGGCACTTGGACTATGTAGGTTACTTAGCGGGCACTTGGACTATCTAGGTTACCTAACGGGCCCTTGGACTATGTAGGTTTCCTAGCGGGCACTTGGACTATCTAGGTTAACGAACGGGCAATTAGACTATGTAGGTAACCTAGTGGGCTAGCTAGGTAACCTAGTTGGCACTTGGACAGTCTAGGTTACCTAGCTGGCACTTGGACTATGTAGGTCAACTAGCGGGCCCTTGGACTATCTAGGTTAGCTAACAGGCACTTGGACTATCTAGGTTCCCTAGCGGGCACTTGTACTATCTAGGATACCTAGCTGGCACTTGGACTATGTAGGTCAACTAGCGGGCCCTTGGACTACCTAGGTTAGCTAACGGGCACTTAGATTATGTAGGTTACCCAGCGGGCACTTGGAGTATGTTGACTAACTAGGGGGCCCTTGGACGATCTAGGTTACCTAGCGGGTACTTGAACTATCTAGGTTAACTAGCGGGCACTTGCAGTATGTAGGTTACCTAGTGGGCACTTGGACTATGTAAGTTCCCTAGCGGGCACTTGGACTGTCTATTTTAACTAGCAGGCACTTGGAATATGTAGGTTAACGAGCGGACACTTGCACTATGTAGGTTACCTTGCAGGCACTTGGACTATCTAGGTTAACTAGCGTGCACTTGGACTATGTAGGTTCCTTAGCGGGCACTTGGACTATCTAGGTTACCTAGCGGGCACTTGGACTATGTAGGTTAACTAGCGTGCCCTTGGACTATCTAGGTTATGTAGCGGGCACTTGGTATATAGGTTAACTATTGGGCACTTGGACTATGTAGGTGAACTAGAGGACACTTGGACTATCTAGTTTAACAAGTGGGCCCTTGGACTATGTAGGATAACTAGCAGGCACTTGGACAATCTAGGTTAACTAGCGGGCACTTGTATTTTATAGGTTAACTAGCGAGCCCTTGGACTATCTAGGTTAACTAGCGGACCTTGGACTATGTGGGTTAACTAGCGGGCCCTTGGACTATGTAGGTTAACTAGCGGGCACTTGGATGATCTAGGTTAACTAGAGGGCACTTGGACTATCTAGGTTACCTAGCGGGCACTTGGACTATGTAGGTTCCCAGGCGGGCATTTGGACTATATAGATAATCTAGCGGGCACTTAGACTTTTTAGGTTACCTAGCGGGAACTTGGACTATCTAGGTTACCTAGCTGGCACTTGAACTATCTATGTTGCCTAGCGGGTTCTTGGAGTATGTAGGTTTCCTAGAGGGCTGATGGACTATCTAGGTTACCTAGCGGGCACTTGGACTATCTAGGTTAAATAACGGGCACTTGGACTATGTAGGTTCCCTAGCGGGCCCTTGGACTATGTAAGTTCCCTAGCGGGCACTTGGACTATGTGGGTTAACTAGAGGGCATTTGGACTATGAAGTTTACCTAGCGGGCACATGGACTATGTAGGTTCCTTATAGGGCACTTGTAGAATGTAGGTTAACTAGGGGGCACTAGGACTATGTAGGTTACCTAGAGGGCCCTTGGACTATCTAGGTTACCTAGCGGGCATTTGGGTTATGTAGGCTCCCTAGCGGGCATTTGGAGTATATAGATTCCTTAGGAGGCACTTAGACTTTGTAGGTTACCAAGCGGGCACTTGGACTACTTTGGTTACCTAGCGGGCACTTGGACTATCTAGGTCAACTAGCGGGCCCTTGTACTATGTAGGTTGCTAAGTGGGCACTTGGACTATCTAGGTTAGGTAACGGGCACTTGGACTATCTAGGTTACCTAGCGGGAAATTGGACAATGTAAGTTACCTAGCGGGCACTTGGACTATCTAGGTTACCTAACGGGCACTTTGACTATCTAGGTTACATAGCGGGCACTTGGACTATGTAGGTTAACTAGCGAGCACTTGGACTCTAGGTTACCTAGCGGGCACTTGGACTATCTGTGTTACCTAGCGGGCCCTTGGACTATGTAGGTTTCTAGCGGGCACTTGGACTATCTAGGTTAACGAACGGGCACTTGGACTATGCAGGTAACCTAGCGATCACTTGGACTGTCTAGGTTACATAGCGGGCACTTGGACTTCTAGGTTAACGAACGGGCACTTGGACTATGTATGTTGCCTAGCGGGCACTTGGACTATCTAAGTTAGGTAACGGGCACTTGGACTATCTAGGTTTCCTTATCGGGAACTTGGACAATGTTGGTTACCTAACGGGCACATTGACTAACTAGGTTACCTAGCGGGCACTTGGACTATCTAGGTTAACTAGCGGGAACTTAGACTATCTAAGTTACCTAGCGGGCACTTGGACTATCTAGGTTACCTAGCGGTCCCGTGGACTATGTAGGTTACCTAGCGGACACTTGTACTATCTAGGTTAACGAAAGGGCACTTGGACTATGTAGGTAACCTAGCGGGCACTTGGACTGTCTATGTTACCTAGCGGGCACTTTGACTATCTAGGTTAACTAGCAGACCTTGGACTATGTAGGTTAACTAGCGGGCCCTTGGACCATGTAGGTTAACTAGCGGGCACTTGGACTATCTAGGTTTCCTAGCAGGCGCTTGGACTATGTACATACACTAGCGCACACTTGGACTATCTAGGTTACC
Source organism: Tenrec ecaudatus (assembly GCF_050624435.1). Classification (NCBI taxonomy): domain Eukaryota; kingdom Metazoa; phylum Chordata; class Mammalia; order Afrosoricida; family Tenrecidae; genus Tenrec; species Tenrec ecaudatus. Next base: position 55,966 of record NW_027459455.1, read on the forward strand.
TAGCAGGCACTTGGATTATGAAGGATCCCTAGCGGGCACTTGGACTATCTAGGTTAACTAGCGGGCACTTGGTCTATGTAGGTTAATTAGCGGACACTTGCACGATCTAGGTTAACTAGCGGGCCCATGGATTATGTAGGTTTACTAGCGGGCACTTGGACTATGTAGGTTAACTACCGGGCACTTGCACTATCTAGGTTACCGAATGGGCATTTGGACTATGTAGGTAACCTAGCGGGCACTTGGATAGTCTAGGTTACCTAGCGGGCACTTGGACTTCTAGGTTAACGAACGGGCACTTGTACTATGTATGTTGCATAGCGGGCAATTGGACTATCTAGGTTAGGTAACGGGCACTTGGACTATCTAGGTTTCTTAGCGGGCACTTCGACGATCTAGGTTAACTAGAGGGCACTTGGATTATCTAGGTTAACTAGCATGCACTTGGAATATCTAGGTTTCTTAGCGGGTACTTGGACTATGTAGGGTAACTAGCAGACCCTTGCACTATGTAGATTAATAGCGGCACTTGGACTATCTAGGTTAAGTAGCGGGCGCTTGGACTATGTAGGTTCCCTAGCGGGCATTTGGACTATATAATTTACCTAGCGGGCACTTGGACTATGTAGGTTAACTAGCGGTCACTTGGACTATCTAGGTTACCAAGCGGGCCCTTGGACTATGTAGGTTTCCTAGCTAGCACTTGGACTATGAATGTTCCCTAGCGGGCAATTGGATTATCTAGGTTACCTAGCGGGCACTTGGACTATCTAGGTTAACGAACGGGCACTTGGACTATGTAGGTAACCTAACGGGCACTTGGACTGTCTAGGTTACCTAGCAGGCACTTTGACTATCTAGGTTAACTAGCAGACCTTGGACTATGTAGGTTAACTAGCGGGCTCTTGGACTATCTAGGTTTCCTAGATGGCACTTGGACTATGTAGATACCCTAGTGCGCACTTGGACTATCCAGGTTACCTAGCGGGCACTTGGACTATGTACGTCCCCTAGTGGGCACTTGGACTATAAAGGTTAACTAACGGGAACTAGGAATATCTAGGTTAACTAGCGGGCACTTGGACTATCTAGGTTACCTAGCGGGCACTTGGATTATGAAGGATCCCTAGCAGTCACTTGGACTATCTAGGTTACCTAGCGGGCACTTGGACTATGTAGGTTAACTAGCGGACACTTGCACGATGTAGGTTAACTAGCGGGCCCTTGCACTATGTAGGTTAACTAACGGGCCCATGGATTATGTAGGTTAACTAGCAGGCACTTGGACTATCTAGGTTAACTAGCGGGCACGTGGACTATGTAGTTTCCCTAGCGGGCATTTGGACTATTTAGGTTACCAAGCGGGCACTTGGACTATGTAGGTTACCTAGCGAGCACTTGGACTATCTAGGTTACCTAGCAGGCACTTTGACTATCTAGGTTAACTAAGGGGCACTTGGACTGTGTAGGTTGCCTAGCGGGCACTTGGACTATGTAGGCTCCCTAGCGGGCACTTGGATTATGTAGGTTCCCTATTGGGCACTTGGACTATGTAGGTTAACTAGCGGGCACTTGGACTGTCTAGGTTACCTAGCGGGCATTTGGATTATCTAGGTTACCTAACCGCCACTTGGACTATCTATGTTAGCTAACAGGCACTTGGACTATCTAGGTTCCCTAGCGGGCACTTGTACTATCTAGGATACCTAGCTGGCACTTGGACTATGTAGGTCAACTAGCGGGCCCTTGGACTACCTAGGTTAGCTAACGGGCACTTAGATTATGTAGGTTAACTAGCGGGCACTTGGAATATGTAGGTTAATTAGCGGACACTTGCACTATGTAGGTTAACTAGTGGGCCCATGGACTATGTAGGTTTACTAGCGGACCCTTGGACTATCTAGGTTCTCTGAAGGGCACTTGGACTATCTAGGTGACCGAACGGGCACTTGGATTATCTAGGTTACCTAGCGGGCCCTTGGACTATGTAGGCTAACAAGGGGGCCCTTGGACGATCTAGGTTACCTAGCGGGTACTTGAACTATCTAGGTTAACTAGAGGACACTTGCACTATCTAGGTTACCTAGCGGGCACTTGGACTATGTACGTTCCCAAGCGGGCACTTGGTCTATCTATGTTAACTAGCGGGCACTTGGAATATGTAGGTTAACTAGAGGACACTTGCACAATGTAGGTTACCTAGCAGGCACTTGGACTATCTAGGTTAACTAGCGGGCATGTGGACTATGTAGGTTAACTAGAGGACACTTGAACTATCTAGGTTAACTAGCAGGCCCTTGGACTATCTAGGTTACCTAGCGGGCACTTGGACTATATAGGTTACCTAGCGGGCACTTGGACTATGTAGGTTAACTAGCGGGCACTTGGACTATGTAGGTTAACTAGCGTGCACTTGGACTATGTAGGTCACTTAGCGGGCACTTGGACTATGTAGGTGAACTAGCGTGCCCTTGGACTATCTAGGTTACGTAGCGGGCACTTGGTATGTAGGTTAACTAATGGGCACTTGGACTATCTAGGTTAACTAGCGGGCTCTTGGACTATATAGTTTACCTAGCGGGCACTTGGACTATGTAGGTTACCTAGTGGGCACTTAGACTATCTAGGTTAACGAAAGGGCATTTGGACTTCTAGGTTAACGAATGGGCACTTGGTCTATGTAGGTTGCCTACCGGGCACTTGGACTATGTAGGTTAGGTAATGGGCACTTGGACTATCTAGGTTACCTAGCGGAAACTTGGACAATGTAAGTTACCTAGCGGGCACTTGGACTATCTAGGTTACCTAACGGGCACTTTGACTATATAGGTTACATAGCGGGCACTTGGACTATGTAGGTTAACTAGCGAGCACTTGGACTCTAGGTTACCTAGCGGGCACTTGGACTATCTGTGTTACCTAGCGGGCCCTTGGACTATGTAGGTTTCTAGCGGGCACTTGGACTATCTAGGTTAACGAACGGGCACTTGGACTATGCAGGTAACCTAGCGATCACTTGGACTGTCTAGGTTACATAGCGGGCACTTGGACTTCTAGGTTAACGAACGGGCACTTGGACTATGTATGTTGCCTAGCGGGCACTTGGACTATCTAAGTTAGGTAACGGGCACTTGGACTATCTAGGTTTCCTTATCGGGAACTTGGACAATGTTGGTTACCTAACGGGCACATTGACTAACTAGGTTACCTAGCGGGCACTTGGACTATCTAGGTTAACTAGCGGGAACTTAGACTATCTAAGTTACCTAGCGGGCACTTGGACTATCTAGGTTACCTAGCGGTCCCGTGGACTATGTAGGTAACCTAGCGGACACTTGTACTATCTAGGTTAACGAAAGGGCACTTGGACTATGTAGGTAACCTAGCGGGCACTTGGACTGTCTATGTTACCTAGCGGGCACTTTGACTATCTAGGTTAACTAGCAGACCTTGGACTATGTAGGTTAACTAGCGGGCCCTTGGACCATGTAGGTTAACTAGCGGGCACTTGGACTATCTAGGTTTCCTAGCAGGCGCTTGGACTATGTACATACACTAGCGCACACTTGGACTATCTAGGTTACCTAGCAGGCACTTGGATTATGAAGGATCCCTAGCGGGCACTTGGACTATCTAGGTTAACTAGCGGGCACTTGGTCTATGTAGGTTAATTAGCGGACACTTGCACGATCTAGGTTAACTAGCGGGCCCATGGATTATGTAGGTTTACTAGCGGGCACTTGGACTATGTAGGTTAACTACCGGGCACTTGCACTATCTAGGTTACCGAATGGGCATTTGGACTATGTAGGTAACCTAGCGGGCACTTGGATAGTCTAGGTTACCTAGCGGGCACTTGGACTTCTAGGTTAACGAACGGGCACTTGTACTATGTATGTTGCATAGCGGGCAATTGGACTATCTAGGTTAGGTAACGGGCACTTGGACTATCTAGGTTTCTTAGCGGGCACTTCGACGATCTAGGTTAACTAGAGGGCACTTGGATTATCTAGGTTAACTAGCATGCACTTGGAATATCTAGGTTTCTTAGCGGGTACTTGGACTATGTAGGGTAACTAGCAGACCCTTGCACTATGTAGATTAATAGCGGCACTTGGACTATCTAGGTTAAGTAGCGGGCGCTTGGACTATGTAGGTTCCCTAGCGGGCATTTGGACTATATAATTTACCTAGCGGGCACTTGGACTATGTAGGTTAACTAGCGGTCACTTGGACTATCTAGGTTACCAAGCGGGCCCTTGGACTATGTAGGTTTCCTAGCTAGCACTTGGACTATGAATGTTCCCTAGCGGGCAATTGGATTATCTAGGTTACCTAGCGGGCACTTGGACTATCTAGGTTAACGAACGGGCACTTGGACTATGTAGGTAACCTAACGGGCACTTGGACTGTCTAGGTTACCTAGCAGGCACTTTGACTATCTAGGTTAACTAGCAGACCTTGGACTATGTAGGTTAACTAGCGGGCTCTTGGACTATCTAGGTTTCCTAGATGGCACTTGGACTATGTAGATACCCTAGTGCGCACTTGGACTATCCAGGTTACCTAGCGGGCACTTGGACTATGTACGTCCCCTAGTGGGCACTTGGACTATAAAGGTTAACTAACGGGAACTAGGAATATCTAGGTTAACTAGCGGGCACTTGGACTATCTAGGTTACCTAGCGGGCACTTGGATTATGAAGGATCCCTAGCAGTCACTTGGACTATCTAGGTTACCTAGCGGGCACTTGGACTATGTAGGTTAACTAGCGGACACTTGCACGATGTAGGTTAACTAGCGGGCCCTTGCACTATGTAGGTTAACTAACGGGCCCATGGATTATGTAGGTTTACTAGCAGGCACTTGGACTATCTAGGTTAACTAGCGGGCACGTGGACTATGTAGTTTCCCTAGCGGGCATTTGGACTATTTAGGTTACCAAGCGGGCACTTGGACTATGTAGGTTACCTAGCGAGCACTTGGACTATCTAGGTTACCTAGCAGGCACTTTGACTATCTAGGTTAACTAAGGGGCACTTGGACTGTGTAGGTTGCCTAGCGGGCACTTGGACTATGTAGGCTCCCTAGCGGGCACTTGGATTATGTAGGTTCCCTATTGGGCACTTGGACTATGTAGGTTAACTAGCGGGCACTTGGACTGTCTAGGTTACCTAGCGGGCATTTGGATTATCTAGGTTACCTAACCGCCACTTGGACTATCTATGTTAGCTAACAGGCACTTGGACTATCTAGGTTCCCTAGCGGGCACTTGTACTATCTAGGATACCTAGCTGGCACTTGGACTATGTAGGTCAACTAGCGGGCCCTTGGACTACCTAGGTTAGCTAACGGGCACTTAGATTATGTAGGTTAACTAGCGGGCACTTGGAATATGTAGGTTAACTAGCGGACACTTGCACTATGTAGGTTAACTAGTGGGCCCATGGACTATGTAGGTTTACTAGCGGACCCTTGGACTATCTAGGTTCTCTGAAGGGCACTTGGACTATCTAGGTGACCGAACGGGCACTTGGATTATCTAGGTTACCTAGCTGGCCCTTGGACTATGTAGGCTAACAAGGGGGCCCTTGGACGATCTAGGTTACCTAGCGGGTACTTGAACTATCTAGGTTAACTAGAGGACACTTGCACTATCTAGGTTACCTAGCGGGCACTTGGACTATGTACGTTCCCAAGCGGGCACTTGGTCTATCTATGTTAACTAGCGGGCACTTGGAATATGTAGGTTAACTAGAGGACACTTGCACAATGTAGGTTACCTAGCAGGCACTTGGACTATCTAGGTTAACTAGCGGGCACGTGGACTATGTAGGTTAACTAGAGGACACTTGAACTATCTAGGTTAACTAGCAGGCCCTTGGACTATCTAGGTTACCTAGCGGGCACTTGGACTATATAGGTTACCTAGCGGGCACTTGGACTATGTAGGTTAACTAGCGGGCACTTGGACTATGTAGGTTAACTAGCGTGCACTTGGACTATGTAGGTCACTTAGCGGGCACTTGGACTATGTAGGTGAACTAGCGTGCCCTTGGACTATCTAGGTTACGTAGCGGGCACTTGGTATGTAGGTTAACTAATGGGCACTTGGACTATCTAGGTTAACTAGCGGGCTCTTGGACTATATAGTTTACCTAGCGGGCACTTGGACTATGTAGGTTACCTAGTGGGCACTTAGACTATCTAGGTTAACGAAAGGGCACTTGGACTTCTAGGTTAACGAATGGGCACTTGGTCTATGTAGGTTGCCTACCGGGCACTTGGACTATGTAGGTTAGGTAATGGGCACTTGGACTATCTAGGTTACCTAGCGGAAACTTGGACAATGTAAGTTACCTAGCGGGCACTTGGACTATCTAGGTTACCTAACGGGCACTTTGACTATCTAGGTTACATAGCGGGCACTTGGACTATGTAGGTTAACTAGCGAGCACTTGGACTCTAGGTTACCTAGCGGGCACTTGGATTATCTAGGTTACCTAGTGGGCACTTTGACAGTCTAGGTTACCTAGCGGGCACGTGGACTATCTAGGTTAACTAACGGGCACTAGGATTATCTAGGTTAACTAGCGGGCACTTGGACTATCTAGGTTACCTAGCAGGCAGTTGGATTATGAAGGATCCCTAGCGGGCACTTTGACTATCTAGGTTAACTAGCGGGCACTTGGACTATGTAGGTTAATTAGCGGACACTTGCACGATGTAGGTTAACTAGCGGGCCCATGGATTATGTAGGTTAACTAGCGGGCACTTGGACTATGTAGGTTAACTACCGGGCACTTGCACTATCTAGGTTACCGAATGGGCATTTGGACTATGTAGGTAACCTAGCGGGCACTTGGATAGTCTAGGTTACCTAGCGGGCACTTGGACTTCTAGGTTAACGAACGGGCACTTGTACTATGTATGTTGCATAGCGGGCAATTGGACTATCTAGGTTTCTTAGCGGGCACTTCGACGATCTAGGTTAACTAGAGGGCACTTGGATTATCTAGGTTAACTAGCATGCACTTGGAATATCTAGGTTTCTTAGCGTGTACTTGGATTATGTAGGGTAACTAGCGGACCCTTGGACTATGTAGATTAATAGCGGCACGTGGACTATCTAGGTTAAGTAGCGGGCGCTTGGACTATGTAGGTACCCTAGCGGGCATTTGGACTATATAGTTTACCTAGCGGGCACTTGGACTATGTAGGTTAACTAGCGGTCACTTGGACTATCTAGGTTACCAAGCGGGCCCTTGGACTATGTAGGTTTCCTAGCTGGCACTTGGACTATGAATGTTCCCTAGCGGGCAATTGGATAATCTAGGTTACCTAGCGGGCAATTGGACTATCTAGGTTAACGAACCGGCACTTGGACTATGTAGGAAACCTAACGGGCACTTGGACTGTCTAGGTTACCTAGCAGGCACTTTGACTATCTAGGTTAACTAGCAGACCTGGGACTATGTAGGTTAACTAGCGGGCTCTTGGACTATCTAGGTTTCCTAGATGGCACTTGGACTATGTAGATACCCTAGTGCGCACTTGGACTATCCAGGTTACCTAGCGGGCACTTTGACTATGTACGTCCCCTAGTGGGCACTTGGACTATAAAGGTTAACTAACGGGAACTAGGAATATCTAGGTTAACTAGCGGGCACTTGGACTATCTAGGTTACCTAGCGGGGACTTGGATTATGAAGGATCCCTAGCGGGCACTTGGACTATCTAGGTTACCTAGCGGGCACTTGGACTATGTAGGTTAACTAGCGGACACTTGCACGATGAAGGTTAACTAGCGGGCCCTTGCACTATGTAGGTTAACTAACGGGCCCATGGATTATGTAGGTTTACTAGCAGGCACTTGGACTATCTAGGTTAACTAGCGGACACGTGGACTATGTAGTTTCCCTAGCGGGCATTTGGACTATTTAGGTTACCAAGCGGGCACTTGGACTATGTAGGTTACCTAGCGAGCACTTGGACTATCTAGGTTACCTAGCAGGCACTTTGACTATCTAGGTTAACTAACGGGCACTTGGACTATGTAGGTTCCCTAGCGGGCACTTGGATTATGTAGGTTCCCTATCGGGCACTTGGACTATGTAGGTTAACTAGCGGGCACTTGGACTGTCTAGGTTACCTAGCGGGCATTTGGATTATCTAGGTTAACGAACGGGCACTTGGACTATGTAGGTTACCTAGCCGCCACTTGGAATATCTATGTTAGCTAACAGGCATTTGGACTATCTAGGCTACCTAGCAGGCACTTGTACTATCTAGGACACCTAGCTGGCACTTGGACTATGTAGGTTACCTAGCGGTCACTTGGACTATCTAGGTTACCAAGCGGGCCCTTGGACTATGTAGGTTTCCTAGCTGGCACTTGGACTATGAATGTTCCCTAGCGGGCAATTGGATTATCTAGGTTACCTAGCGGGCACTTGGACTATCTAGGTTAACGAACGGGCACTTGGACTATGTAGGTAACCTAACGGGCACTTGGACTGTCTAGGTTACCTAGCAGGCACTTTGACTATCTAGGTTAACTAGCAGACCTTGGACTATGTAGGTTAACTAGCGGGCTCTTGGACTACTTTGGTTACCTAGCGGGCACTTGGACTATCTAGGTTAACTAGCGGGCACTTGGACTATCTAGGTCAACTAGCGGGCCCTTGTACTATGTAGTTTGCTAAGTGGGCACTTGGACTATCTAGGTTAGGTAACGGGCACTTGGACTATCTAGGTTACCTAGCGGGAAATTGGACAATGTAAGTTACCTAGCGGGCACTTGGACTACCTAGGTTACCTAACGGGCACTTTGACTATCTAGGTTACATAGCGGGCACTTGGACTATGTAGGTTAACTAGCGAGCACTTGGACTCTAGGTTACCTAGCGGGCACTTGGACTATCTGTGTTACCTAGCGGGCCCTTGGACTATGTAGGTTTCTAGCGGGCACTTGTACTATCTAGGTTAACGAACGGGCACTTGGACTATGCAGGTAACCTAGCGGGCACTTGTACTGTCTAGGTTACATAGCGGGCACTTGGACTTCTAGGTTAACGGACGGGCACTTGGACTATGTATGTTGCCTAGCGGGCACTTGGACTATCTAAGTTAGGTAACGGGCACTTGGACTATCTAGGTTTCCTTATCGGGAACTTGGACAATGTTTGTTACCTAACGGGCACATTGACTAACTAGGTTACCTAGCGGGCACTTGAACTATGTACGTCCTCTAGTGGGCACGTGGACTATCTAGGTTAACTAACGGGCACTTGGACTATCTAGGTTACCTAGCAGGCACTTGGATTATGAAGGATCCCTAGCGGGCACTTGGACTATCTAGGTTAACTAGCGGGCACATGGACTATGTAGGTTAATTAGCGGACACTTGCACGATCTAGGTTAACTAGCAGGCCCATGGATTATGTAGGTTTACTAGCGGGCACTTGGACTATGTAGGTTAACTACCGGGCACTTGCACTATCTAGGTTACTGAATGGGCATTTGGACTATGTAGGTAACCTAGCGGGCACTTGGATAGTCTAGGTTACCTAGCGGGCACTTGGACTTCTAGGTTAACGAACGGGCACTTGTACTATGTATGTTGCATAACGGGCAATTGGACTATCTAGGTTAGGTAACGGGCACTTGGACTATCTAGGTTTCTTAGCGGGCAGTTCGACGATCTAGGTTAACTACAGGGCACTTGGATTATCTAGGTTAACTAGCATGCACTTGGAATATCTAGGTTTCTTAGCGGGTACTTGGACTATGTAGGGTAACTAGCAGACCCTTGCACTATGTAGATTAATAGCGGCACTTGGACTATCTAGGTTAAGTAGCGGGCGCTTGGACTATGTAGGTTTCCTAGCGGGCATTTGGACTATATAGTTTACCTAGCGGGCACTTGGACTATGTAGGTTACCTACCGGTAACTTGGACTATCTAGGTTACCAAGCGGGCCCTTGGACTATGTAGGTTTCCTAGCTGGCACTTGGACTATGAATGTTCCCTAGCGGGCAATTGGATTATCTAGGTTACCTAGCGGGCACTTGGACTATCTAGGTTAACGAACGGGCACTTGGACTATGTAGGTAACCTAACGGGCACTTGGACTGTCTAGGTTACCTAGCAGGCACTTTGACTATCTAGGTTAACTAGCAGACCTTGGACTATGTAGGTTAACTAGCGGGCTCTTGGACTATCTAGGTTTCCTAGATGGCACTTGGACTATGTAGATACCCTAGAGCGCACTTGGACTATCCAGGTTACCTAGCGGGCACTTGGACTATGTACGTCCCCTAGTGGGCACTTGGACTATAAAGGTTAACTAACGGGAACTAGGACTATCTAGGTTAACTAGCGGTCACTTGGACTATCTAGGTTACCTAGCGGGCACTTGGATTATGAAGGATCCCTAGCGGGCACTTCGACTATCTAGGTTACCTAGCGGGCACTAGGACTATGTAGGTTAACTAGCGGACACTTGCACGATGTAGGTTAACTAGCGGGCCCTTGCACTATGTAGGTTAACTAACGGGGCCATGGATTATGTAGGTTTACTAGCAGGCACTTGGACTATCTAGGTTAACTAGCGGGCACGTGGACTATGTAGTTTCCCTAGCGGGCATTTGGACTATTTAGGTTACCAAGCGGGCACTTGGACTATGTAGGTTACCTAGCGAGCACTTGGACTATCTAGGTTACCTAGCAGGCACTTTGACTATCTAGGTTAACTAACGGGCAGTTGGACTGTGTAGGTTGCCTAGCGGGCACTTGGACTATCTAGGTTACCTAGCAGGCACTTTGACTATCTAGGTTAACTAAGGGGCACTTGGACTGTGTAGGTTGCCTAGCGGGCACTTGGACTATGTAGGCTCCCTAGCGGCCACTTGGATTATGTAGGTTCCCTATCGGGCACTTGGACTATATAGGTTAACTAGCTGCCACTTGGACTATCTATGTTAGCTAACAGGCACTTGGACTATCTAGGTTCCCTAGCGGGCACTTGTACTATCTAGGATACCTAGCTGGCACTTGGACTATGTAGGTCAACTAGCGGGCCCTTGGACTACCTAGGTTAGCTAACGGGCACTTAGATAATGTAGGTTAACTAGCGGGCACATGGAATATGTAGGTTAACTAGCGGACGCTTGCACTATGTAGGTTAACTAGTGGGCTCATGGACTATGTAGGTTTTCTAGCGGACCCTTGGACTATCTAGGTTCGCTAAAGGGCACTTGGACTATCTAGGTGACCGAACGGGCACTTGGATTATCTAGGTTACCTAGCGGGCCCTTGGACTATGTAGGCTAACTAGGGGGCCCTTGGATGATCTAGGTTACGTAGCGGGTACTTGAACTATCTAGGTTAACTAGCGGACACTTGCACTATCTAGGTTACCTAGCGGGCACTTGGACTATGTACGTTCCCTAGCGGGCACTTGGTCTATCTATGTTAACTAGCGGGCACTTGGAATATGTAGGTTAACTAGAGGACACTTGCACAATGTAGGTTACCTAGCAGGCACTTGGACTATCTAGGTTAACTAGCGGGCACTTGGACTATGTAGGTTAACTAGAGGACACTTGAACTATCTAGGTTAACTAGCAGGCCCTTGGACTATCTAGGTTACCTAGCGGGCACTTGGACTACATAGGTTACCTAGCGGGCACTTGGACTATGTAGGTTAACTAGCGTGCACTTGGACTATGTAGGTTCCTTAGCGGGCACTTGGACTATGTAGGTGAACTAGCGTGCCTTTGGACTATCTAGGTTACGTAGCGGGCACTTGGTATGTAGGTTAACTAGCGGGCTCTTGGACTATCTAGGTTAACTAGCGGCCCTTGGACTATCTAGGTTACCTAGCGGGCACTTGGACTATCTAGGTTACCTAGCGATCACTTGGACTATCTAGGTTACCTAGCAGGTACTTTGACTATCCAGGTTAACTAAGGGGCACTTGGACTGTGTAGGTTGCCTAGCGGGCACTTGGACTATGTAGGCTCCCTAGCGGGCACTTGGATTATGTAGGTTCCCTATCGGGCCTTGGACTATGTAGGTTAACTAGCGGGCACTTGGACTGTCTAGGTTACCTAGCGGGCATTTGGATTATCTAGGTTAACGAACGGGCACTTGGACTATGTAGGTTACCTAGCCGCCACTTGGACTATCTATGTTAGCTAACAGGCACATGGACTATCTAGGTTCCCTAGCGGGCACTTGTACTATCTAGGATACCTAGCTGGCACTTGGACTATGTAGGTCAACTAGCGGGCCCTTGGACTACCTAGGTTAGCTAACGGGCACTTAGATTATGTAGGTTAACTAGCGGGCACTTGGAATATGTAGGTTAACTAGCGGACACTTGCACTCTGTAGGTTAACTAGTGGGCCCATGGACTATGTAGGTTTACAAGCGGACCCCTGGACTATCAAGGTTCCCTAAAGGGCACTTGGACTATCTAGGTGACCGAACGGGCACTTGGATTATCTAGGTTACCTAGCGGGCCCTTGGACTATGTAGGCTAACTAGGGGGCCCTTGGACGATCTAGGTTACCTGGCGGGTACTTGAACTATCTAGGTTAACTAGAGGACACTTGCACTATCTAGGTTACCTAGCGGGCACTTGGACTATGTACGTTCCCAAGTGGGCACTTGGTCTATCTATGTTAACTAGCGGGCACTTGGAATATGTAGGTTAACTAGAGGACACTTGCACAATGTAGGTTACCTAGCAGGCACTTGGACTATCTAGGTTAACTAGCGGGCACGTGGACTATGTAGGCTAACTAGAGGACACTTAGACTATCTAGGTTAACCAGCAGGCCCTTGTACTATCTAGGTTACCTAGCGGGCACATTGACTATATAGGTTACCTAGCGGGCACTTGGACTATGTAGGTTAACTATCGGGCACTTGGACTATGTAGGTTAACTAGCGTGCACTTGGACTATGTAGGTTCCTTAGCGGGCACTTGGACTATGTAGGTGAACTAGCGTGCCCTTGGACTATCTAGGTTACGTAGCGGGCATTTGGTATGTAGGTTACCTAGCGGGCACTTGGATTATCTAGGTTACCTAGCGGGCACTTCGACAGTCTAGGTTACCTAGCGGGCACGTGGACTATCTAGGTTAACTAACGGGCACTAGGATTATCTAGGTTAACTAGCGGGCACTTGGACTATCTAGGTTACCTAGCAGGCACTTGGATTATGAAGGATCCCTAGCGGGCACAAGGACTATCTAGGTTAACTAGCGGGCACATGGACAATGTAGGTTAATTAGCGGACACTTGCACGATGTAGGTTAACTAGCGGGCCCATGGATTATGTAGGTTTACTAGCGGGCACTTGGACTATGTAGGTTAACTACCGGGCACTTGCACTATCTAGGTTACCGAATGGGCATTTGGACTATGTAGGTAACCTAGCGGGCACTTGGATAGTCTAGGTTACCTAGCGGGCACTTGGACTTCTAGGTTAACGAACGGGCACTTGTACTATGTATGTTGCATAGCGGGCAATTGGACTATCTAGGTTAGGTAACGGGCACTTGGACTATCTAGGTTTCTTAGCGGGCACTTCGACGATCTAGGTTAACTAGAGGGCACTTGGATTATCTAGGTTAACTAGCATGCACTTGGAATATCTAGGTTTCTTAGCGGGTACTTGGACTATGTAGGGTAACTAGCGGACCCTTGGACTATGTAGATTAATAGCGGCACGTGGACTATCTAGGTTAAGTAGCGGGCGCTTGGACTATGTAGGTACCCTAGCGGGCATTTGGACTGTCTATGTTACCTAGCAGGCACTTTGACTATCTAGGTTAACTAGCAGACCTTGGACTATGTAGGTTAACTAGCGGGCCCTTGGACTATCTAGGTTTCCTAGCAGGCGCTTGGACTATGTACATACTTTAGCGCACACTTGGACTATCTAGGTTACCTAGCGGGCACTTGAACTATGTACGTCCTCTAGTGGGCACGTGGACTATCTAGGTTAACTAACGGGCACTTGGACTATCTAGGTTACCTAGCAGGCACTTGGATTATGAAGGATCCCTAGCGGGCACTTGGACTATCTAGGTTAACTAGCGGGCACTTGGACTATGTAGGTTAATTAGCGGACACTTGCACGATCTAGGTTAACTAGCAGGCCCATGGATTATGTAGGTTTACTAGCGGGCACTTGGACTATGTAGGTTAACTACCGGGCACTTGCACTATCTAGGTTACTGAATGGGCATTTGGACTATGTAGGTAACCTAGCGGGCACTTGGATAGTCTAGGTTACCTAGCGGGCACTTGGACTTCTAGGTTAACGAACGGGCACTTGTACTATGTATGTTGCATAGCGGGCAATTGGACTATCTAGGTTAGGTAACGGGCACTTGGACTATCTAGGTTTCTTAGCGGGCACTTCGACGATCTAGGTTAACTAGAGGGCACTTGGATTATCTAGGTTAACTAGCATGCACTTGGAATATCTAGGTTTCTTAGCGGGTACTTGGACTATGTAGGGTAACTAGCGGACCCTTGGACTATGTAGATTAATAGCGGCACGTGGACTATCTAGGTTAAGTAGCGGGCGCTTGGACTATGTAGGTACCCTAGCGGGCATTTGGACTATATAGTTTACCTAGCGGGCACTTGGACTATGTAGGTTACCTAGCGGTCACTTGGACTATCTAGGTTACCAAGCGGGCCCTTGGACTATGTAGGTTTCCTAGCTGGCACTTGGACTATGAATGTTCCCTAGCGGGCAATTGGATAATCTAAGTTTCCTAGCGGGCAATTGGACTATCTAGGTTAACGAACGGGCACTTGGACTATGTAGGTAACCTAACGGGCACTTGGACTGTCTAGGTTACCTAGCAGGCACTTTGACTATCTAGGTTAACTAGCAGACCTTGGACTATCTAGGTTAACTAGCGGGCACTTGGACTATGTAGGTTAACTAGAGGACACTTGAACTATCTAGGTTAACTAGCAGGCCCTTGGACTATCTAGGTTACCTAGCGGGCACTTGGACTACATAGTTTACCTAGCGGGCAATTGGACTATGTAGGTTAACTAGAGTGCACTTGGACTATGTAGGTTCCTTAGCGGGCACTTGGACTATGTAGGTGAACTAGCGTGCCTTTGGACTATCTAGGTTACGTAGCGGGCACTTGGTATGTAGGTTAACTAGCGGGCTCTTGGACCATCTAGGTTAACTAGCGGGCCTTGGACTATCTAGGTTACCTAGCGGGCACTTGGACTATATAGGTTACCTAGCGAGCACTTGGACTATGTAGGTTACCTAGTGGGCACTTGGACTATCTAGGTTTGCGAACGGGCACTTGGACTTCTAGGTTAATGATTGGGCACTTGGTCTATGTAGGTTGCCTACCGGGCACTTGGACTATGTAGGTTAGGTAATGGGTACTTGGACTATCTAGGTTACCTAGCGGGAACTTGGACAATGTAAGTTACCTAGCGGGCACTTGGACTATCTAGGTTACCTAGCGATCACTTGGACTATCTAGGTTACCTAGCAGGCACTTTGACTATCCAGGTTAACTAAGGGGCACTTGGACTGTGTAGGTTGCCTAGCGGGCACTTGGACTATGTAGGCTCCCTAGCGGGCACTTGGATTATGTAGGTTCCCTATCGGGCACTTGGACTATGTAGGTTAACTAGCGGGCACTTGGACTGTCTAGGTTACCTAGCGGGCATTTGGATTATCTAGGTTAACGAACGGGCACTTGTACTATGTAGGTTACCTAGCCGCCACTTGGACTATCTATGTTAGCTAACAGGCACTTGGACTATCTAGGTTCCCTAGCGGGCACTTGTACTATCTAGGATACCTAGCTGGCACTTGGACAATGTAGGTCAACTAGCGGGCCCTTGGACTACCTAGGTTAGCTAACGGGCACTTAGATTATGTAGGTTAACTAGCGGGCACTTGGAATATGTAGGTTAACTAGCGGACACTTGCACTATGTAGGTTAACTAGTGGGCCCATGGACTATGTAGGTTTACAAGCGGACCCTTGGACTATCTAGGTTCCCTAAAGGGCACTTGGACTATCTAGGTGACCGAACGGGCACTTGGATTATCTAGGTTACCTAGCGGGCCCTTGGACTATGTAGGCTAACTAGGGGGCCCTTGGACGATCTAGGTTACCTGGCGGGTACTTGAACTATCTAGGTTAACTAGAGGACACTTGCACTATCTAGGTTACCTGGCGGGCACTTGGACTATGTATGTTCCCAAGTGGGCACTTGGTCTATCTATGTTAACTAGCGGGCACTTGGAATATGTAGGTTAACTAGAGGACACTTGCACAATGTAGGTTACCTAGCAGGCACTTGGACTATCTAGGTTAACTAGCGGGCACGTGGACTATGTAGGTTAACTAGAGGACACTTGGACTATATAGGTTAACCAGCAGGCCCTTGGACTATCTAGGTTACCTAGCGGGCACATTGACTATATAGGTTACCTAGCGGGCACTTGGACTATGTAGGTTAACTATCGGGCACTTGGACTATGTAGGTTAACTAGCGTGCACTTGGACTATGTAGGTTCCTTAGCGGGCACTTGGACTATGTAGGTGAACTAGCGTGCCCTTGGACTATCTAGGTTACGTAGCGGGCACTTGGTATGTAGGTTAACTAGCGGGCACTTGGACTTTCTAGGTTAACTAGCGGGCTCTTGGACTATATAGTTTACCTAGCGGGCACTTGGACTATGTAGGTTACCTAGTGGGCACTTAGACTATCTAGGTTAACGAAAGGGCACTTGGACTTCTAGGTTAACGAATGGGCACTTGGTCTATGTAGGTTGCCTACCGGGCACTTGGACTATGTAGGTTAGGTAATGGGCACTTGGACTATCTAGGTTACCTAGCGGAAACTTGGACAATGTAAGTTACCTAGCGGGCACTTGGACTATCTAGGTTACCTAACGGGCACTTTGACTATCTAGGTTACATAGCGGGCACTTGGACTATGTAGGTTAACTAGCGAGCACTTGGACTCTAGGTTACCTAGAGGGCACTTGGATTATCTAGGTTACCTAGCGGGCACTTTGACAGTCTAGGTTACCTAGCGGGCACGTGGACTATCTAGGTTAACTAACGGGCACTAGGATTATCTAGGTTAACTAGCGGGCACTTGGACTATCTAGGTTACCTAGCAGGTACTTGGATTATGAAGGATCCCTAGCGGGCACATGGACTATCTAGGTTAACTAGCGGGCACTTGGACTATGTAGGTTAATTAGCGGACACTTGCACGATGTAGGTTAACTAGCGGGCACATGGATTATGTAGGTTTACTAGCGGGCACTTGGACTATGTAGGTTACCGAATGGGCATTTGGACTATGTAGGTAACCTAGCGGGCACTTGGATAGTCTAGGTTACCTAGCGGGCACTTGGACTTCTAGGTTAACGAACGGGCACTTGTACTATGTATGTTGCATAGCGGGCAATTGGACTATCTAGGTTAGGTAACGGGCACTTGGACTATCTAGGTTTCTTAGCGGGCACTTCGACGATCTAGGTTAACTAGAGGGCACTTGGATTATCTAGGTTAACTAGCATGCACTTGGAATATCTAGGTTTCTTAGCGGGTACTTGGACTATGTAGGGTAACTAGCGGACCCTTGGACTATGTAGATTAATAGCGGCACGTGGACTATCTAGGTTAAGTAGCGGGCGCTTGGACTATGTAGGTACCCTAGCGGGCATTTGGACTATATAGTTTACCTAGCGGGCACTTGGACTATGTAGGTTACCTAGCGGTCACTTGGACTATCTAGGTTACCAAGCGGGCCCTTGGACTATGTAGGTTTCCTAGCTGGCACTTGGACTATGAATGTTCCCTAGCGGGCAATTGGATAATCTAAGTTTCCTAGCGGGCAATTGGACTATCTAGGTTAACGAACGGGCACTTGGACTATGTAGGTAACCTAACGGGCACTTGGACTGTCTAGGTTACCTAGCAGGCACTTTGACTATCTAGGTTAACTAGCAGACCTTGGACTATGTAGGTTAACTAGCGGGCTCTTGGACTATCTAGGTTTCCTAGATGGCACTTGGACAATGTAGATACCCTAGTGCGCACTTGGACTATCCAGGTTACCTAGCGGGCACTTGGACTATGTACGTCCCCTAGTGGGCACTTGGACTATAAAGGTTAACTAACGGGAACTAGGACTATCTAGGTTAACTAGCGGGCACGTGGACTATGTAGTTTCCCTAGCGGGCATTTGGACTATTTAGGTTACCAAGCGGGCACTTGGACTATGTAGGTTACCTAGTGAGCACTTGGACTATCTACGTTACCTAGCAGGCACTTTGACTATCTAGGTTAACTAACGGGCACTTGGACTGTGTAGGTTCCCTAGCGGGCACTTGGATTATGTAGGTTCCCTATCGGGCACTTGGACTATGTAGGTTAACTAGCGGGCACTTGGACTGTCTAGGTTACCTAGCGGGCATTTGGATTATCTAGGTTAACGAACGGGCACTTGGATTATGTAGGTTACCTAGCCGCCACTTGGACTATCTATGTTAGCTAACAGGCACTTGGACTATCTAGGCTACCTAGCAGGCACTTGTACTATCTAGGACACCTAGCTGGCACTTGGACTATGTAGGTTACCTAGCGGTCACTTGGACTATCTAGGTTACCAAGCGGGCCCTTGGACTATGTAGGTTTCCTAGCTGGCACTTGGACTATGAATGTTCCCTAGCGGGCAATTTGATTATCTAGGTTACCTAGCGGGCACTTGGACTATCTAGGTTAACGAACGGGCACTTGGACTATGTAGGTAACCTAACGGGCACTTGGACTGTCTAGGTTACCTAGCAGGCACTTTGACTATCTAGGTTAACTAGCAGACCTTGCACTATGTAGGTTAACTAGCGGGCTCTTGGACTACTTTGGTTACCTAGCGGGCACTTGGACTATCTAGGTTAACTAGCGGGCCCTTGTACTATGTAGGTTGCTAAGTGGGCACTTGGACTATCTAGGTTAGGTAACGGGCACTTGGACTATCTAGGTTACCTAGCGGGAAATTGGACAATGTAAGTTACCTAGCGGGCACTTGGACTATCTAGGTTACCTAACGGGCACTTTGACTATCTAGGTTACATAGCGGGCACTTGGACTATGTAGGTTAACTAGCGAGCACTTGGACTCTAGGTTACCTAGCGGGCACTTGGACTATCTGTGTTACCTAGCGGGCCCTTGGACTATGTAGGTTTCTAGCGGGCACTTGGACTATCTAGGTTAACGAACGGGCACTTGGACTATGCAGGTAACCTAGCGGGCACTTGGACTGTCTAGGTTACATAGCGGGTACTTGGACTTCTAGGTTAATGGACGGGCACTTGGACTATGTATGTTGCCTAGCGGACACTTGGACTATCTAAGTTAGGTAACGGGCACTTGGACTATCTAGGTTTCCTTATCGGGAACTTGGACAATGTTTGTTACCTAACGGGCACATTGACTAACTAGGTTACCTAGCGGGCACTTGGACTATCTAGGTTAACTAGCGGGAACTTAGACTATCTAAGTTACCTAGCGGGCACTTGGACTATCTAGGTTACCTAGCGGTCCCGTGGACTATGTAGGTTACCTAGCAGACACTTGTACTATCTAGGTTAACGAAAGGGCACTTGGACTATGTAGGTAACCTAGCGGGCACTTGGACTGTCTATGTTACCTAGCAGGCACTTTGACTATCTAGGTTAACTAGCAGACCTTGGACTATGTAGGTTACCTAGCGGGCCCTTGGACCATGTAGGTTAACTAGCGGGCACTTGGACTATCTAGGTTTCCTAGCAGGCGCTTGGACTATGTACATCCTTTAGCGCACACTTGGACTATCTAGGTTACCTAGCGGGCACTTGAACTATGTACGTCCTCTAGTGGGCACGTGGACTATCTAGGTTAACTAACGGGCACTTGGACTATCTAGGTTACCTAGCAGGCACTTGGATTATGAAGGATCCCTAGCGGGCACTTGGACTATCTAGGTTAACTAGCGGGCACTTGGACTATATAGGTTAATTAGCGGACACTTGCACGATCTAGATTAACTAGCGGGCCCATGGATTATGTAGGTTTACTAGCGGGCACTTGGACTATGTAGCTTAACTACCGGGCACTTGCACTATCTAGGTTACCGAATGGGCATTTGGACAATGTACGTAACCTAGCGGGCACTTGGATAGTCTAGGTTACCTAGCGGGCACTTGGATTTCTAGGTTAACGAACGGGCACTTGTACTATGTATGTTGCATAGCGGGCAATTGGACTATCTAGGTTAGGTAACGGGCACTTGGACTATCTAGGTTTCTTAGCGGGCACTTCGACGATCTAGGTTAACTAGAGGGCACTTGGATTATCTAGGTTAACTAGCATGCACTTGGAATATCTAGGTTTCTTAGCGGGTACTTGGACTATGTAGGGTAACTAGCGGACCCTTGGACTATGTAGATTAATAGCGGCACTTGGACTGTCTAGGTTAAGTAGCGGGCGCTTGGACTATGTAGGTTCCCTAGCGGGCATTTGGACTATATAGTTTACCTCGCGGGCACTTGGACTATGTAGGTTAACTAGCGGTCACTTGGACTATCTAGGTTACCAAGCGGGCCCTTGGACTATGTAGGTTTCCTAGCTGGCACTTGGACTATGAATGTTCCCTAGCGGGCAATTGGATTATCTAGGTTACCTAGCGGGCACTTGGACTATCTAGGTAATCGAACGGGCACTTGGACTATGTAGGTAACCTAACGGGCACTTGGACTGTCTAGGTTACCTAGCAGGCACTTTGACTATCTAGGTTAACTAGCAGACCTTGGACTATGTAGGTTAACTAGCGGGCTCTTGGACTATCTAGGTTTCCTAGATGGCACTTGGACTATGTAGATACCCTAGTGCGCACTTGGACTATCCAGGTTACCTAGCGGGCACTTGGACTATGTACGTCCCCTAGTGGGCACTTGGACTATAAAGGTTAACTAACGGGAACTAGGACTATCTAGGTTAACTAGCGGGCACTTGGACTATCTAGGTTACCTAGCGGGCACTTGGATTATGAAGGATCCCTAGCGGGCACTTGGACTATCTAGGTTACCTAGCGGGCACTTGGACTATGTAGGTTAACTAGCGGACACTTGCACGATGTAGGTTAACTAGCGGGCCCTTGCACTATGTAGGTTAACTAACGGGCCCATGGATTATGTAGGTTTACTAGCAGGCACTTGGACTATCTAGGTTAACTAGCGGGCACGTGGACTATGTAGTTTCCCTAGCGGGCATTTGGACTATTTAGGTTACCAAGCGGGCACTTGGACTATGTAGGTTACCTAGCGAGCACTTGGACTATCTAGGTTACCTAGCAGGCACTTTGACTATCTAGGTTAACTAAGGGGCACTTGGACTGTGTAGGTTGCCTAGCGGGCACTTGGACTATCTAGGTTACCTAGCAGGCACTTTGACTATCTAGGTTAACTAAGGGGCACTTGGACTGTGTAGGTTGCCTAGCGGGCACTTGGACTATGTAGGCTCCCTAGCGGGCACTTGGATTATGTAGGTTCCCTATCGGGCACTTGGACTATGTAGGTTAACTAGCCGCCACTTGGACTATGTATGTTAGCTAACAGGCACTTGGACTATCTAGGTTCCCTAGCGGGCACTTGTACTATCTAGGATACCTAGTTGGCACTTGGACTATGTAGGTCAACTAGCGGGCCCTTGGACTACCTAGGTTAGGTAACGGGCACTTAGATAATGTAGGTTAACTAGCGGGCACTTGGAATATGTAGGTTAACTAGCGGACACTTGCACTATGTAGGTTAACTAGTGGGCCCATGGACTATGTAGGTTTACTAGCGGACCCTTGGACTATCTAGGTTCGCTAAAGGGCACTTGGACTATCTAGGTGACCGAACGGGCACTTGGATTATCTAGGTTACCTAGCGGGCCCTTGGACTATGTAGGCTAACTAGGGGGCCCTTGGACGATCTAGGTTACCTGGCGGGTACTTGAACTATCTAGGTTAACTAGAGGACACTTGCACTATCTAGGTTACCTAGCGGGCACTTGGACTATGTATGTTCCCAAGTGGGCACTTGGTCTATCTATGTTAACCAGCGGGCACTTGGAATATGTAGGTTAACTAGAGGACACTTGCACAATGTAGGTTACCTAGCAGGCACTTGGACTATCCAGGTTAACTAGCGGGCACGTGGACTATGTAGGTTAACTAGAGGACACTTGGACTATCTAGGTTAACCAGCAGGCCCTTGGACTATCTAGGTTACCTAGCGGGCACTTTGACTATATAGGTTACCTAGCGGGCACTTGGACTATGTAGGTTAACTATCGGGCACTTGGACTATGTAGGTTAACTAGCGTGCACTTGGACTATGTAGGTTCCTTAGCGGGCACTTGGACTATGTAGGTGAACTAGCGTGCCCTTGGACTATCTAGGTTACGTAGCGGGCACTTGGTATGTAGGTTAACTAGCGGGCACTTGGACTATCTAGGTTAACTAGCGGGCTCTTGGACTATATAGTTTACCTAGCGGGCACTTGGACTATGTAGGTTACCTAGTGGGCACTTAGACTATCTAGGTTAACGAAAGGGCACTTGGACTTCTAGTTTAACGAATGGGCACTTGGTCTATGTAGGTTGCCTACCGGGCACTTGGACTATGTAGGTTAGGTAATGGGCACTTGGACTATCTAGGTTACCTAGCGGAAACTTGGACAATGTAAGTTACCTAGCGGGCACTTGGACTATCTAGGTTACCTAACGGGCACTTTGACTATCTAGGTTACATAGCGGGCACTTGGACTATGTAGGTTAACTAGCGAGCACTTGGACTCTAGGTTACCTAGCGGGCACTTGGATTATCTAGGTTACCTAGCGGGCACTTTGACAGTCTAGGTTACCTAGCGGGCACGTGGACTATCTAGGTTAACTAACGGGCACTAGGATTATCTAGGTTAACTAGCGGGCACATGGACTATCTAGGTTACCTAGCAGGCACTTGGATTATGAAGGATCCCTAGCGGGCACATGGACTATCTAGGTTAACTAGCGGGCACTTGGACTATGTAGGTTAATTAGCGGACACTTGCACGATGTAGGTTAACTAGCGGGCCCATGGATTATGTAGGTTTACTAGCGGGCACTTGGACTATGTAGGTTACCGAATGGGCATTTGGACTATGTAGGTAACCTAGCGGGCACTTGGATAGTCTAGGTTACCTAGCGGGCACTTGGACTTCTAGGTTAACGAACGGGCACTTGTACTATGTATGTTGCATAGCGGGCAATTGGACTATCTAGGTTAGGTAACGGGCACTTGGACTATCTAGGTTTCTTAGCGGGCACTTCGACGATCTAGGTTAACTAGAGGGCACTTGGATCATCTAGGTTAACTAGCATGCACTTGGAATATCTAGGTTTCTTAGCGGGTACTTGGACTATGTAGGGTAACTAGCGGACCCTTGGACTATGTAGATTAATAGCGGCACGTGGACTATCTAGGTTAAGTAGCGGGCGCTTGGACTATGTAGGTACCCTAGCGGGCATTTGGACTATATAGTTTACCTAGCGGGCACTTGGACTATGTAGGTTACCTAGCGGTCACTTGGACTATCTAGGTTACCAAGCGGGCCCTTGGACTATGTAGGTTTCCTAGCTGGCACTTGGACTATGAATGTTCCCTAGCGGGCAATTGGATAATCTAAGTTTCCTAGCGGGCAATTGGACTATCTAGGTTAACGAACGGGCACTTGGACTATGTAGGTAACCTAACGGGCACTTGGACTGTCTAGGTTACCTAGCAGGCACTTTGACTATCTAGGTTAACTAGCAGACCTTGGACTATGTAGGTTAACTAGCGGGCTCTTGGACTATCTAGGTTTCCTAGATGGCACTTGGACAATGTAGATACCCTAGTGCGCACTTGGACTATCCAGGTTACCTAGCGGGCACTTGGACTATGTACGTCCCCTAGTGGGCACTTGGACTATAAAGGTTAACTAACGGGAACTAGGACTATCTAGGTTAACTAGCGGGCACTTGGACTATCTAGGTTACCTAGCGGGCACTTGCACGATGTAGGTTAACTAGCGGGCCCTAGCACAATGTAGGTTAACTAACGGGCCCATGGATTATGTAGGTTTACTAGCAGGCACTTGGAATATCTAGGTTAACTAGCGGGCACGTGGACTATGTAGTTTCCCTAGCGGGCATTTGGACTATTTAGGTTACCAAGCGGGCACTTGGACTATGTAGGTTACCTAGTGAGCACTTGGACTATCTACGTTACCTAGCAGGCACTTTGACTATCTAGGTTAACTAACGGGCACTTGGACTGTGTAGGTTCCCTAGCGGGCACTTGGATTATGTAGGTTCCCTATCGGGCACTTGGACTATGTAGGTTAACTAGCGGGCACTTGGACTGTCTAGGTTACCTAGCGGGCATTTGGATTATCTAGGTTAACGAACGGGCACTTGGATTATGTAGGTTACCTAGCCGCCACTTGGACTATCTATGTTAGCTAACAGGCACTTGGACTATCTAGGCTACCTAGCAGGCACTTGTACTATCTAGGACACCTAGCTGGCACTTGGACTATGTAGGTTACCTAGCGGTCACTTGGACTATCTAGGTTACCAAGCGGGCCCTTGGACTATGTAGGTTTCCTAGCTGGCACTTGGACTATGAATGTTCCCTAGCGGGCAATTGGATTATCTAGGTTACCTAGCGGGCACTTGGACTATCTAGGTTAACGAACGGGCACTTGGACTATGTAGGTAACCTAACGGGCACTTGGACTGTCTAGGTTACCTAGCAGGCACTTTGACTATCTAGGTTAACTAGCAGACCTTGGACTATGTAGGTTAACTAGCGGGCTCTTGGACTATCTAGGTTTCCTAGATGGCACTTGGACTATGTAGATACCCTAGTGCGCACTTGGACTATCCAGGTTACCTAGCGGGCACTTGGACTATGTACGTCCCCTAGTGGGCACTTGGACTATAAAGGTTAACTAACGGGAACTAGGACTATCTAGGTTAACTAGCGGGCACTTGGACTATCTAGGTTACCTAGCGGGCACTTGGATTATGAAGGATCCCTAGCGGGCACTTGGACTATCTAGGTTTTCTAGCGGGCACTTGGACTATGTAGGTTAACTAGCGGACACTTGCACGATGTAGGTTAACTAGCGGGCCCTTGCACTATGTAGGTTAACTAACGGGCCCATGGATTATGTAGGTTTACTAGCAGGCACTTGGACTATCTAGGTTAACTAGCGGGCACGTGGACTATGTAGTTTCCCTAGCGGGCATTTGGACTATTTAGGTTACCAAGCGGGCACTTGGACTATGTAGGTTACCTAGCGAGCACTTGGACTATCTAGGTTACCTAGCAGGCACTTTGACTATCTAGGTTAACTACGGGGCACTTGGACTGTGTAGGTTGCCTAGCAGGCACTTGGACTATCTAGGTTACCTAGCAGGCACTTTGACTATCTAGGTTAACTAAGGGGCACTTGGACTGTGTAGGTTGCCTAGCGGGCACTTGGACTATGTAGGCTCCCTAGCGGGCACTTGGATTATGTAGGTTCCCTATCGGGCACTTGGACTATGTAGGTTAACTAGCCGCCACTTGGACTATGTATGTTAGCTAACAGGCACTTGGACTATCTAGGTTCCCTAGCGGGCACTTGTACTATCTAGGATACCTAGTTGGCACTTGGACCATGTAGGTCAACTAGCGGGCCCTTGGACTACCTAGGTTAGGTAACGGGCACTTAGATAATGTAGGTTAACTAGCGGGCACTTGGAATATGTAGGTTAACTAGCGGACACTTGCACTATGTAGGTTAACTAGTGGGCCCATGGACTATGTAGGTTTACTAGCGGACCCTTGGACTATCTAGGTTCGCTAAAGGGCACTTGGACTATCTAGGTGACCGAACGGGCACTTGGATTATCTAGGTTACCTAGCGGGCCCTTGGACTATGTAGGCTAACTAGGGGGCCCTTGGACGATCTAGGTTACCTAGCGGGCCCTTGGACTATGTAGGCTAACTAGGGGGCCCTTGGACGATCTAGGTTACCTAGCGGGTACTTGAACTATCTAGGTTAACTAGCGGACACTTGCACTATCTAGGTTTCCTAGCGGGCACTTGGACTATGTACGTTCCCTAGAGGGCACTTGGTCTATCTATGTTAACTAGCGGGCACTTGGAATATGTAGGTTAACTAGAGGACACTTGCACAATGTAGGTTACCTAGCAGGCACTTGGACTATCTAGGTTAACTAGCGGGCACTTGGACTATGTAGGTTAACTAGAGGACACTTGAACTATCTATGTTAACTAGCAGGCCCTTGG
This sequence comes from Tenrec ecaudatus, assembly GCF_050624435.1. Lineage (NCBI taxonomy): Eukaryota > Metazoa > Chordata > Mammalia > Afrosoricida > Tenrecidae > Tenrec > Tenrec ecaudatus. The sequence goes on from NW_027459455.1 coordinate 82,408, forward strand.
ACTATCTAGGTTACCTAGCGGGCACTAGGACTATATAGGTTACCTAGCGGGCACTTGGACTATGTAGGTTAACTAGCGTGCACTTGGACTATGTAGGTTCCTTAGCGGGCACTTGGACTACGTAGGTGAACTAGCGTGCCTTTGGACTATCTAGGTTACGTAGCGGGCACTTGGTATGTAGGTTAACTAGCGGGCACTTGGACTATCTAGGTTAACTAGCGGGCCTTGGACTATCTAGGTTACCTAGCGGGCACTTGGACTATATAGGTTACCTAGCGGGCACTTGGACTATGTAGGTTACCTAGTGGGCACTTGAACTATCTAGGTTAACGAACGGGCACTTGGACTTCTAGGTTAACGAATGGGCACTTGGTCTATGTAGGTTGCCTACCGGGCACTTGGACTATGTAGGTTAGGTAATGGGTACTTGGACTATCTAGGTTACCTAGCGGGAACTTGGACAATGTAAGTTACCTAGCGTGCACTTGGACTATCTAGGTTACCTAACGGGCACTTTGACTATCTAGGTTACATAGCGGGCACTTGGACTATGTAGGTTAACTAGCGAGCACTTGGACTCTAGGTTACCTAGCGGGCACTTGGATTATCTTGGTTACCTAGCGGGCACTTCGACAGTCTAGGTTACCTAGCGGGCACGTGGACTATCTAGGTTAACTAACGGGCACTAGGATTATCTAGGTTAACTAGCGGACACTTGGGCTATCTAGGTTACCTAGCGGGCACTTGGACTATATAGGTTAATTAGCGGACACTTGCACGATCTAGGTTAACTAGCGGGCCCATGGATTATGTAGGTTTACTAGCGGGCACTTGGACTATGTAGGTTAACTACCGTGCACTTGCACTACATTGGTTACCGAATGGGCATTTGGACTATGTAGGTAACCTAGCGGGCACTTGGATAGTCTAGGTTACCTAGCGCGCACTTGGACTTCTAGGTTAACGAACGGGCACTTGTACTATGTATGTTGCATAGCGGGCAATTGGACTATCTAGGTTAGGTAACGGGCACTTGGACTATCTAGGTTTCTTAGCGGGCACTTCGACGATCTAGGTTAACTAGAGGGCACTTGGATTATCTAGGTTAACTAGCATGCACTTGGAATATCTAGGTTTCTTAGTGGGTACTTGGACTATGTAGGGTAACTAGCGGACCCTTGGACTATGTAGATTAATAGCGGTACTTGGACTATCTAGGTTAAGTAGCGGGCACTTGGACTATGTAGGTTCCCTAGCGGGCATTTGGACTATCTAGGTTACCAAGTGGGCCCTTGGACTATGTAGGTTTCCTAGCTGGCACTTGGACTATGAATGTTCCCTAGCGGGCAATTGGATAATCTAGGTTACCTAGCGGGCAATTGGACTATCTAGGTTAACGAACAGGCACTTGGACTATGTAGGTAACCTAACGGGCACTTGGACTGTCTAGGTTACCTAGCAGGCACTTTGACTATCTAGGTTAACTAGCAGACCTTGGACTATGTAGGTTAACTAGCGGGCTCTTGGACTATCTAGGTTTCCTAGATGGCACTTGGACTATGTAGATACCCTAGTGCGCACTTGGACTATCCAGGTTACCTAGCGGGCACTTGGACTATGTACGTCCCCTAGTGGGCACTTGGACTATAAAGGTTAACTAACGGGAACTAGCACTATCTAGGTTAACTAGCGGGCACTTGGACTATCTAGGTTACCTAGCGGGCACTTGCACGATGTAGGTTAACTAGCGGGCCCTTGCACTATGTAGGTTAACTAACGGGCCCATGGATTATGTAGGTTTACTAGCAGGCACTTGGACTATCTAGTTTAACTAGCGGGCACGTGGACTATGTAGTTTCCCTAGCGGGCATTTGGACTATTTAGGTTACCAAGCGGGCACTTGGACTATGTAGGTTACCTAGTGAGCACTTGGACTATCTAGGTTACCTAGCAGGCACTTTGACTATCTAGGTTAACTAACGGGCACTTGGACTGTGTAGGTTCCCTAGCGGGCACTTGGATTATTTAGGTTCCCTATCGGGCACTTGGACTATGTAGGTTAACTAGCGGGCACTTGGACTGTCTAGGTTACCTAGCGGGCATTTGGATTATCTAGGTTAACGAACGGGCACTTGGATTATGTAGGTTACCTAGCCGCCACTTGGACTATCTATGTTAGCTAACAGGCACTTGGACTATCTAGGCTACCTAGCAGGCACTTGTACTATCTAGGACACCTAGCTGGCACTTGGACTATGTAGGTTACCTAGCGGTCACTTGGACTATCTAGGTTACCAAGCGGGCCCTTGGACTATGTAGGTTTCCTAGCTGGCACTTGGACTATGAATGTTCCCTAGCGGGCAATTGGATTATCTAGGTTACCTAGCGGGCACTTGGACTATCTAGGTTAACGAACGGGCACTTGGACTATGTAGGTAACCTAACGGGCACTTGGACTGTCTAGGTTACCTAGCAGGCACTTTGACTATCTAGGACACCTAGCTGGCACTTGGACTATGTAGGTTCCCTAGCGGGCAATTGGATTATCTAGGTTACCTAGCGGGCACTTGGACTATCTAGGTTAACGAACGGGCACTTGGACTATGTAGGTAACCTAACGGGCACTTGGACTGTCTAGGTTACCTAGCAGGCACTTTGACTATCTAGGTTAACTAGCAGACCTTGGACTATGTAGGTTAACTAGCGGGCTCTTGGACTACTTTGGTTACCTAGCGGGCACTTGGACTATCTAGGTTAACTAGCGGGCACTTGGACTATCTAGGTCAACTAGCGGGCCCTTGTACTATGTAGGTTGCTAAGTGGGCACTTGGACTATCTAGGTTAGGTAACGGGCACTTGGACTATCTAGGTTACCTAGCGGGAAATTGGACAATGTAAGTTACCTAGTCGGCACTTGGACTATCTAGGTTACCTAACGGGCACTTTGACTATCTAGGTTACATAGCGGGCACTTGGACTATGTAGGTTAACTAGCGAGCACTTGGACTCTAGGTTACCTAGCGGGCACTTGGACTATCTGTGTTACCTAGCGGGCCTTTGGACTATGTGGGTTTCTAGCGGGCACTTGGACTATCTAGGTTAACGAAGGGCACTTGGACTATGCAGGTAACCTAGCGGGCACTTGGACTGTCCAGGTTACATAGCGGGCACTTGGACTTCTAGGTTAACGGACGGGCACTTGGACTATGTATGTTGCCTAGCGGACACTTGGACTATCTAAGTTAGGTAACGGGCACTTGGACTATCTAGGTTTCCTTATCGGGAACTTGGACAATGTTTGTTACCTAACGGGCACATTGACTAACTAGGTTACCTAGCGGGCACTTGGACTATCTAGGTTAACTAGCGGGAACTTAGACTATCTAAGTTACCTAGCGGGCACTTGGACTATCTAGGTTATCTAGCGGTCCCGTGGACTATGTAGGTTACCTAGCGGACACTTGTACTATCTAGGTTAACGAAAGGGCACTTGGACTATGTAGGTAACCTAGCGGGCACTTGGACTGTCTATGTTACCTAGCAGGCACTTTGACTATCTAGGTTAACTAGCAGACCTTGGACTATGTAGGTTACCTAGCGGGCCCTTGGACCATGTAGGTTAACTAGCGGGCACTTGGACTATCTAGGTTTCCTAGCAGGCGCTTGGACTATGTACATCCTTTAGCGCACACTTGGACTATCTAGGTTACCTAGCGGGCACTTGAACTATGTACGTCCTCTAGTGGGCACGTGGACTATCTAGGTTAACTAACGGGCACTTGGACTATCTAGGTTACCTAGCAGGCTCTTGGATTATGAAGGATCCCTAGCGGGCACTTGGACTATCTAGGTTAACTAGCGGGCACTTGGACTATATAGGTTAATTAGCGGACACTTGCACGATCTAGATTAACTAGCGGGCCCATGGATTATGTAGGTTTACTAGCGGGCACTTGGACTATGTAGCTTAACTACCGGGCACTTGCACTATCTAGGTTACCGAATGGGCATTTGGACAATGTAGGTAACCTAGCGGGCACTTTGATAGTCTAGGCTACCTAGCGGGCACTTGGACTTCTAGGTTAACGAACGGGCACTTGTACTATGTATGTTGCATAGTGGGCAATTGGACTATCTAGGTTAGGTAACGGGCACTTGGACTATCTAGGTTTCTTAGCGGGCACTTCGACGATCTAGGTTAACTAGAGGGCACTTGGATTATCTAGGTTAACTAGCATGCACTTGGAATATCTAGGTTTCTTAGCGGGTACTTGGACTATGTAGGGTAACTAGCGGACCCTTGAACTATGTAGATTAATAGCGGCACTTGGACTGTCTAGGTTAAGTAGCGGGCGCTTGGACTATGTAGGTTCCCTAGCGGGCATTTGGACTATATAGTTTACCTAGCGGGCACTTGGACTATGTAGGTTAACTAGCGGTCACTTGGACTATCTAGGTTACCAAGCGGGCCCTTGGACTATGTAGGTTTCCTAGCTGGCACTTGGACTATGAATGTTCCCTAGCGGGCAATTGGATTATCTAGGTTACCTAGCGGGCACTTGGACTATCTAGGTTAACGAACGGGCACTTGGACTATGTAGGTAACCTAACGGGCACTTGGACTGTCTAGGTTACCTAGCAGGCACTTTGACTATCTAGGTTAACTAGCAGACCTTGGACTATGTAGGTTAACTAGCGGGCTCTTGGACTATCTAGGTTTCCTAGATGGCACTTGGACTATGTAGATACCCTAGTGCGCACTTGGACTATCCAGGTTACCTAGCGGGCACTTGGACTATGTACGTCCCCTAGTGGGCACTTGGACTATAAAGGTTAACTAACGGGAACTAGGACTATCTAGGTTAACTAGCGGGCACTTGGACTATCTAGGTTACCTAGCGGGCACTTGGACTATGTAGGTTAACTAGCGGACACTTGCACGATGTAGGTTAACTAGCGGGCCCTTGCACTATGTAGGTTAACTAACGGGCCCATGGATTATGTAGGTTTACTAGCAGGCACTTGGACTATCTAGGTTAACTAGCGGGCACGTGGACTATGTAGTTTCCCTAGCGGGCATTTGGACTATTTAGGTTACCAAGCGGGCACTTGGACTATGTAGGTTACCTAGCGAGCACTTGGACTATCTAGGTTACCTAGCAGGCACTTTGACTATCTAGGTTAACTAAGGGGCACTTGGACTGTGTAGGTTGCCTAGCGGGCACTTGGACTATCTAGGTTACCTAGCAGGCACTTTGACTATCTAGGTTAACTAAGGGGCACTTGGACTGTGTAGGTTGCCTAGCGGGCACTTGGACTATGTAGGCTCCCTAGCGGGCACTTGGATTATGTAGGTTCCCTATCGGGCACTTGGACTATGTAGGTTAACTAGCCGCCACTTGGACTATGTATGTTAGCTAACAGGCATTTGGACTATCTAGGTTCCCTAGCGGGCACTTGTATTATCTAGGATACCTAGTTGGCACTTGGACTATGTAGGTCAACTAGCGGGCCCTTGGAATACCTAGGTTAGCTAACGGGCACTTAGATAATGTAGGTTAACTAGCGGGCACTTGGAATATGTAGGTTAACTAGCGGACACTTGCACTATGTAGGTTAACTAGTGGGCCCATGGACTATGTAGGTTTACTAGCGGACCCTTGGACTATCTAGGTTCGCTAAAGGGCACTTGGACTATCTAGGTGACCGAACGGGCACTTGGATTATCTAGGTTACCTAGCGGGCCCATGGACTATGTAGGCTAACTAGGGGGCCCTTGGACGATCTAGGTTACCTAGCGGGTACTTGAACTATCTAGGTTAACTAGCGGACACTTGCACTATCTAGGTTACCTAGCGGGCACTTGGACTATGTACGTTCCCTAGCGGGCACTTGGTCTATCTATGTTAACTAGCGGGCACTTGGAATATGTAGGTTAACTAGAGGACACTTGCACAATGTAGGTTACCTAGCAGGCCTTTGGACTATCTAGGTTAACTAAGGGGCACTTGGACTGTGTAGGTTGCCTAGCGGGCACTTGGACTATGTAGGCTCCCTAGCGGGCACTTGGATTATGTAGGTTCCCTATCGGGCACTTGGACTATGTAGGTTAACTAGCGGGCACTTGGACTGTCTAGGTTACCTAGCGGGCATTTGGATTATCTAGGTTAAAGAACGGGCACTTGGACTATGTAGGTTACCTAGCCGCCACTTGGACTATCTATGTTAGCTAACAGACACTTGGACTATCTAGGTTCCCTAGCGGGCACTTGTACTATCTAGGATTCCTAGCTGGCACTTGGACTATGTAGGTCAACTAGCGGGCCCTTGGACTACCTAGTTTAGCTAACGGGCACTTAGATTATGTAGGTTAACTAGCGGGCACTTGGAATATGTAGGTTAACTAGCGGACACTTGCACTATGTAGGTTAACTAGTGGGCCCATGGACTATGTAGGTTTACAAGCGGACCCTTGGACTATCTAGGTTCCCTAAAGGGCACTTGGACTATCTAGGTGACCGAACGGGCACTTGGATTATCTAGGTTACCTAGCGGGCCCTTGGACTATGTAGGCTAACAAGGGGGCCCTTGGACGATCTAGGTTACCTAGCGGGTACTTGAACTATCTAGGTTAACTAGAGGACACTTGCACTATCTAGGATACCTAGCGGGCACTTGGACTATGTACGTTCCCAAGCGGGCACTTGGTCTATCTATGTTAACTAGCGGGCACTTGGACTATGTAGGTTAACTAGAGGACACTTGGACTATCTAGGTTAACCAGCAGGCCCTTGGACTATCTAGGTTACCTAGCGGGCACTTGGACTATATAGGTTACCTAGCGGGCACTTGGACTATGTAGGTTAACTAGCGGGCACTTGGACTATGTAGGTTAACTAGCGTGCACTTGGACTATGTAGGTTCCTTAGCGGGCACTTGGACTATGTAGGTGAACTAGCGTGCCCTTGGACTATCTAGGTTACGTAGCGGGCACTTGGTATGTAGGTTAACTAGCGGGCACTTGGACTATCTAGGTTAACTAGAGGGCTCTTGGACTATATAGTTTACCTTGCGGGCATTTGGACTATGTAGGTTACCTAGTGGGCACTTAGACTATCTAGGTTAACGAAAGGGCACTTGGATTTCTAGGTTAACGAATGGGCACTTGGTCTATGTAGGTTGCCTACCGGGCACTTGGACTATGTAGGTTAGGTAATGGGCACTTGGACTATCTAGGTTACCTAGCGGAAACTTGGACAATGTAAGTTACCTAGCGGGCACTTGGACTATCTAGGTTACCTAACGGGCACTTTGACTATCTAGGTTACATAGCGGGCACTTGGACTATGTAGGTTAACTAGCGAGCACTTGGACTCTAGGTTACCTAGCGGGCACTTGGATTATCTAGGTTACCTAGCGGGCACTTCGACAGTCTAGGTTACCCAGCGGGCACGTGGACTATCTAGGTTAACTAACGGGCACTAGGATTATCTAGGTTAACTAGCGAGCACTTGGACTATCTAGGTTACCTAGCAGGCACTTGGATTATGAAGGATCCCTAGCGGGCACATGGACTATCTAGGTTAACTCGCGGGCACATGGACTATGTAGGTTAATTAGCGGACACTTGCATGATCTAGGTTAACTAGCGGGCCCATGGATTATGTAGGTTTACTAGCGGGCACTTGGACTATGTAGCTTAACTACCGGGCACTTGCACTATCTAGGTTACCGAATGGGCATTTGGACTATGTAGGTAACCTAGCGGGCACTTGGATAGTCTAGGTTACCTAGCGGGCACTTGGACTTCTAGGTTAACGAACGGGCACTTGTACTATGTATGTTGCATAGCGGGCAATTGGACTATCTAGGTTAGGTAACGGGCACTTGGACTATCTAGGTTTCTTAGCGGGCACTTCGACGATCTAGGTTAACTAGAGGGCACTTGGATTATCTAGGTTAACTAGCATGCACTTGGAATATCTAGGTTTCTTAGCGGGTACTTGGACTATGTAGGGTAACTAGCGGACCCTTGGATTATGTAGATTAATAGCGGCACGTGGTCTATCTAGGTTAAGTAGCGGGCGCTTGGACTATGTAGGTACCCTAGCGGGCATTTGGACTATATAGTTTACCTAGCGGGCACTTGGACTATGTAGGTTACCTAGCGGTCACTTGGACTATCTAGGTTACCAAGCGGGCCCTTGGACTATGTAGGTTTCCTAGCTGGCACTTGGACTATGAATGTTCCCTAGCGGGCAATTGGATAATCTACGTTACCTAGCGGGCAATTGGACTATCTAGGTTAACGAACGGGCACTTGGACTATGTAGGTAACCTAACGGGCACTTGGACTGTCTAGGTTACCTAGCAGGCACTTTGACTATCTAGGTTAACTAGCAGACCTTGGACTATGTAGGTTAACTAGCGGGCTCTTGGACTATCTAGGTTTCCTAGATGGCACTTGGACTATGTAGATACCCTAGTGCGCACTTGGACTATCCAGGTTACCTAGCGGGCACTTGGACTATGTACGTCCCCTAGTGGACACTTGGACTATAAAGGTTAACTAACGGGAACTAGGACTATCTAGGTTAACTAGCGGGCACTTGGATTATCTAGGTTACCTAGCGGGCACTTGGATTATGAAGGATCCCTAGCGGGCACTTGGACTATCTAGGTTACCTAGCGGGCACTTGGACTATGTAGGTTAACTAGCGGACACTTGCACGATCTAGGTTAACTAGCGGGCCCTTGCACTATGTAGGTTAACTAACGGGCCCATGGATTATGTAGGTTTACTAGCAGGCACTTGGACTATCTAGGTTAACTAGCGGGCACGTGGACTATGTAGTTTCCCTAGCGGGCATTTGGACTATTTAGGTTACCAAGCGGGCACTTGGACTATGTAGGTTACCTAGCGAGCACTTGGACTATCTAGGTTACCTAGCAGGCACTTTGACTATCTAGGTTAACTAACGGGCACTTGGACTGTGTAGGTTGCCTAGCGGGCACTTGGACTATGTAGGTTCCCTAGCGGGCACTTGGATTATGTAGGTTCACTATCGGGCACTTGGACTATGTAGGTTATCTAGCGGGCACTTGGACTGTCTAGGTTACCTAGCGGGCATTTGGATTATCTAGGTTAACGAACGGGCACTTGGACTATGTAGGTTACCTAGCCGCCACTTGGACTATCTATGTTAGCTAACAGGCACTTGGACTATCTAGGCTACCTAGCAGGCACTTGTACTATCTAGGACACCTAGCTGGCACTTGGACTATGTAGGTTACCTAGCGGTCACTTGGACTATCTAGGTTACCAAGCGGGCCCTTGGACTATGTAGGTTTCCTAGCTGGCACTTGGACTATGAATGTTCCCTAGCGGGCAATTGGATTATCTAGGTTACCTAGCGGGCACTTGGACTATCTAGGTTAACGAACGGGCACTTGGACTGTCTAGGTTACCTAGCAGGCACTTTGACGATCTAGGTTAACTAGCAGACCTTGGACTATGTAGGTTAACTAGCGGGCTCTTGGACTACTTTGGTTACCTAGCGGGCACTTGGACTATCTAGGTTAACTAGCGGGCACTTGGACTATCTAGGTCAACTAGCGGGCCCTTGTACTATGTAGGTTGCTAAGTGGGCACTTGGACTATCTAGGTTAGGTAACGGGCACTTGGACTATCTAGGATACCTAGCGGGAAATTGGACAATGTAAGTTACCTAGCGGGCACTTGGACTATCTAGGTTACATAGCGGGCACTTGGACTATGTAGGTTAACTAGTGAGCACTTGGACTCTAGGTTTCCTAGCAGGCACTTGGACTATCTGTGTTACCTAGCGGGCCCTTGGACTATGTAGGTTTCTAGCGGGCACTTGGACTATCTAGGTTAACGAACGGGCACTTGGACTATGTATGTTGCCTAGCGGGCACTTGGACTATCTAAGTTAGGTAACGGGCACTTGGACTATCTAGGTTTCCTTATCGGGAACTTGGACAATGTTTGTTACCTAACGGGCACATTGACTAACTAGGTTACCTAGCGGGCACTTGGACTATCTAGGTTAACTAGCGGGAACTTAGACTATCTAAGTTACCTAGCGGGCACTTGGACTATCTAGGTTACATAGCGGTCCCGTGGACTATGTAGGTTACCTAGCGGACACTTGTACTATCTAGGTTAACGAAAGGGCACTTGGACTATGTAGGTAACCTAGCGGGCACTTGGACTGTCTATGTTACCTAGCGGGCACTTTGACTATCTAGGTTAACTAGCAGACCTTGGACTATGTAGGTTAACTAGCGGGCCCTTGGACCATGTAGGTTAACCAGCGGGCACTTGGACTATCTAGGTTTCCTAGCAGGCGCTTGCACTATGTACATACTTTAGCCCACACTTGTACTATCTAGGTTACCTAGCGGGCACTTGAACTATGTACGTCCTCTAGTGGGCACGTGGACTATCTAGGTTAACTAACGGGCACTTGGACTATCTAGGTTACCTAGCAGGCACTTGGATTATGAAGGATCCCTAGCGGGCACTTGGACTATCTAGGTTAACTAGCGGACACTTGGACTGTGTAGGTTAATTAGCGGACACTTGCACGATCTAGGTTAACTAGCGGGCCCATGGATTATGTAGGTTTACTAGCGGGCACTTGGACGATGTAGGTTAACTACCGGGCACTTGCACTATCTAGGTTACCGAATGGGCATTTGGACTATGTAGGTAACCTAGCGGGCACTTGGATAGTCTAGGTTACCTAGCGGGCACTTGGACTTCTAGGTTAACGAACGGGCTCTTGTACTATGTATGTTGCATAGCGGGCAATTGGACTATCTAGGTTAGGTAACGGGCACTTGGACTATCTAGGTTTCTTAGCGGGCACTTCGACGATCTAGGTTAACTAGAGGGCACTTGAATAATCTAGGTTAACTAGCATGCACTTGGAATATCTGGTTTCTTAGCGGGTACTTGGAATATGTAGGGTAACTAGCAGACCCTTGGACTATGTAGATTAATAGCGGCACTTGGACTATCTAGGTTAAGTAGCGGGCGCTTGGACTATGTAGGTTCCCTAGCGGGCATTTGGACTATATAGTTTACCTAGCGGGCACTTGGAATATGTAGGTTACCTAGCGGTCACTTGGACTATCTAGGTTACCAAGCGGGCCCTTGGACTATGTAGGTTTCCTAGCTGGCACTTGGACTATGAATGTTCCCTAGCGGGCAATTGGATTATCTAGGTTACTTAGCGGGCACTTGGACTATAGAGGTTAACAAACGGGCACTTGGACTATGTAGGTAACCTAACGGGCACTTGGACTGTCTAGGTTACCTAGCAGGCACTTTGACTATCTAGGTTAACTAGCAGACCTTGGACTATGTAGGTTAACTAGCGGGCTCTTGGACTATCTAGGTTTCCTAGATGGCACTTGGACTATGTAGATACCCTAGTGCGCACTTGGACTATCCAGGTTACCTAGCGGGCACTTGGACTATGTACGTCCCCTAGTGGGCACTTGGACTATAAAGGTTAACTAACGGGAACTAGGACTATCTAGGTTAACTAGCGGGCACTTGGACTATATAGGTTACCTAGAGGGCACTTGGATTATAAAGGATCCCTAGCGGGCACTTGGACTATCTAGGTTACCTAGCGGGCACTTGGACTATTTAGGTTAACTAGCGGACACTTGCACGATCTAGGTTAACTAGCGGGCCCTTGCACTATGTAGGTTAACTAACGGGCCCATGGATTATGTAGGTTTACTAGCAGGCACTTGGACTATCTAAGTTAACTAGCGGGCACGTGGACTATGTAGTTTCCCTAGCGGGCATTTGGACTATTTAGGTTACCAAGCGGGCACTTGGACTATGTAGGTTACCTAGCGAGCACTTGGACTATCTAGGTTACCTAGCAGGCACTTTGACTATCTAGGTTAACTAAGGGGCACTTGGACTATCTAGGTGACCGAACAGGCACTTGGATTATCTAGGTTACCTAGCGGGCCCTTGGACTATGTAGGCTAACTAGGGGGCCCTTGGACGATCTAGGTTACCTAGCGGGTACTTGAACTATCTAGGTTAACTAGAGGACACTTGCACTATCTAGGTTACCTAGCGGGCACTTGGACTATGTACGTTCCCAAGCGGGCACTTGGTCTATCTATGTTAACTAGCGGGCACTTGGAATATGTAGGTTAACTAGAGGACACTTGCACAATGTAGGTTACCTAGCAGGCATTTGGACTATCTAGGTTAACTAGCGGGCACGTGGACTATGTAGGTTAACTAGAGGACACTTGGACTATCTAGGTTAACCAGTAGGCCCTTGGACTATCTAGGTTACCTAGCGGGCACTTGGACTATATAGGTTACCTAGCGGGCACTTGGACTATGTAGGTTAACTAGCGGGCACTTGGACTATGTAGGTTAACTAGCGTGCACTTGGACTATGTAGGATCCTTAGCGGGCACTTGGACTATGTAGGTGAACTAGCGTGACCTTGGACTATCTAGGTTACGTAGCGGGCACTTGGTATGTAGGTTAACTAGCGGGCACTTGGACTATCTAGGTTAACTCTCGGGCTCTTGGACTATATAGTTTACCTAGCGGGCATTTGGACTATGTAGGTTACCTAGTGGGCACTTAGACTATCTAGGTTAACGAAAGGGCACTTGGAATTCTAGGTTAACGAATGGGCACTTGGTCTATGTAGGTTGCCTACCGGGCACTTGGACTATGTAGGTTAGGTAATGGGCACTTGGACTATCTAGGTTACCTAGCGGAAACTTGGACAATGTAAGTTACCTAGCGGGCACTTGGACTATCTAGGTTACCTAACGGGCACTTTGACTATCTAGGTTACATAGCGGGCACTTGGACTATGTAGGTTAACTAGCGAGCACTTGGACTCTAGGTTACCTAGCGGGCACTTGGATTATCTAGGTTACCTAGCGGGCACTTCGACAGTCTAGGTTACCTTGCGGGCACGTGGACTATCTAGGTTAACTAACGGGCACTAGGATTATCTAGGTTAACTAGCGGGAACTTGGACTATCTAGGTTACCTAGCAGGCACTTGGATTATGAAGGATCCCTAGCGGGCACATGGACTATCTAGGTTAACTAGCGGGCACTTGGACTATGTAGGTTAATTAGCGGACACTTGCACGATGTAGGTTAACTAGCGGGCCCATGGATTATGTAGGTTTACTAGCGGGCACTTGGACTATGTAGGTTAACTACCGGGCACTTGCATTATCTAGGTTACCGAATGGGCATTTGGACTATGTAGGTAACCTAGCGGGCACTTGGATAGTCTAGGTTACCTAGCGGGCACTTGGACTTCTAGGTTAACGAACGGGCACTTGTACTATGTATGTTGCATAGCGGGCAATTGGACTATCTAGGTTAGGTAACGGGCACTTGGACTATCTAGGTTACCAAGCGGGCCCTTGGACTATGTAGGTTTCCTAGCTGGCACTTGGACTATGAATGTTCCCTAGCGGGCAATTGGATAATCTAGGTTACCTAGCGGGCAATTGGACTATCTAGGTTAACGAACGGGCACTTGGACTATGTAGGTCACCTAACGGGCACTTGGACTGTCTAGGTTACCTAGCAGGCACTTTGACTATCTAGGTTAACTAGCAGACCTTGGACTATGTAGGTTAACTAGCGGGCTCTTGGACTATCTAGGTTACCTAGCGGGCACTTGCACGATGTAGGTTAACTAGCGGGCCCTTGCACTATGTAGGTTAACTAACGGGCCCATGGATTATGTAGGTTTACTAGCAGGCACTTGGACTATCTAGGTTAACTAGCGGGCACGTGGACTATGTAGTTTCCCTAGCGGGCATTTGGACTATTTAGGTTACCAAGCGGGCACTTGGACTATGTAGGTTACCTAGTGAGCACTTGGACTATCTAGGTTACCTAGCAGGCACTTTGATTATCTAGGTTAACTAACGGGCACTTGGACTGTGTAGGTTCCCTAGCGGGCACTTGGATTATGTAGGTTCCCTATCGGGCACTTGGACTATGTATGTTAACTAGCGGGCACTTGGACTGTCTAGGTTACCTAGCGGGCATTTGGATTATCTAGGTTAACGAACGGGCACTTTGATTATGTAGGTTACCTAGCCGCCACTTGGACTATCTATGTTAGCTAACAGGCACTTGGACTATCTAGGCTACCTAGCAGGCACTTGTACTATCTAGGACACCTAGCTGGCACTTGGACTATGTAGGTTACCTAGCGGTCACTTGGACTATCTAGGTTACCAAGCGGGCCCTTGGACTATGTAGGTTTCCTAGCTGGCACTTGGACTATGAATGTTCCCTAGTGGGCAATTGGATTATCTAGGTTACCTAGCGGGCACTTGGACTATCTAGGTTAACGAACGGGCACTTGGACTATGTAGGTAACCTAACGGGCACTTGGACTGTCTAGGTTACCTAGCAGGCACTTTGACTATCTAGGTTAACTAGCAGACCTTGGACTATGTAGGTTAACTAGCGGGCTCTTGGACTACTTTGGTTACCTAGCGGGCACTTGGACTATCTAGGTTAACGAACGGGCACTTGGACTATGTAGGTAACCTAACGGGCACTTGGACTGTCTAGGTTACCTAACGGGCACTTTGACTATCTAGGTTACATAGCGGGCACTTGGACTATGTAGGTTAACTAGCGAGCACTTGGACTCTAGGTTACCTAGCGGGCACTTGGACTATCTGTGTTACCTAGCGGGCCCTTGGACTATGTAGGTTTCTAGCGGGCACTTGGACTATCTAGGTTAACGAACGGGCACTTGGACTATGCAGGTAACCTAGCGGGCACTTGGACTGTCTAGGTTACATAGCGGGCACTTGGACTTCTAGGTTAACGGACGGGCACTTGGACTATGTATGTTGCCTAGCGGACACTTGGACTATCTAAGTTAGGTAACGGGCACTTGGACTATCTAGGTTTCCTTATCGGGAACTTGGACAATGTTTGTTACCTAACGGGCACATTGACTAACTAGGTTACCTAGCGGGCACTTGGACTATCTAGGTTAACTAGCGGGAACTTAGACTATCTAAGTTACCTAGCGGGCACTTGGACTATCTAGGTTACCTAGCGGTCCCGTGGACTATGTAGGTTACCTAGCGGACACTTGTACTATCTAGGTTAACGAAAGGGCACTTGGACTATGTAGGTAACCTAGCGGGCACTTGGACTGTCTATGTTACCTAGCAGGCACTTTGACTATCTAGGTTAACTAGCAGACCTTGGACTATGTAGGTTACCTAGCGGGCCGTTGGACCATGTAGGTTAACTAGCGGGCACTTGGACTATCTAGGTTTCCTAGCAGGCGCTTGGACTATGTACATACTTTAGCGCACACTTGGACTATCTAGGTTACCTAGCGGGCACTTGAACTATGTACGTCCTCTAGTGGGCACGTGGACTATCTAGGTTAACTAACGGGCACTTGGACTATCTAGGTTACCTAGCAGGCACTTGGATTATGAAGGATCCCTAGCAGGCACTTGGACTATCTAGGTTAACTAGCGGGCACTTGGACTATATAGGTTAATTAGCGGACACTTGCACGATCTAGATTAACTAGCGGGCCCATGGATTATGTAGGTTTACTAGCGGGCACTTGGACTATGTAGCTTAACTAGCGGGCACTTGGATAGTCTAGGTTACCTAGCGGGCACTTGGACTTCTAGGTTAACGAACGGGCACTTGTACTATGTATGTTGCATAGCGGGCAATTGGACTATCTAGGTTAGGTAACGGGCACTTGGACTATCTAGGTTTCTTAGCGGGCACTTCGACGATCTAGGTTAACTAGAGGGCACTTGGATTATCTAGGTTAACTAGCATGTACTTGCAATATCTAGGTTTCTTAGCGGGTACTTGGACTATGTAGGGTAACGAGCGGACCCTTGAACTATGTAGATTAATAGCGGCACTTGGACTATCTAGGTTAAGTAGCGGGCGCTTGGACTATGTAGGTTCCCTAGCGGGCATTTGGACTATATAGTTTACCTAGCGGGCACTTGGACTATGTAGGTTACCTACCGGTCACTTGGACTATCTAGGTTACCAAGCGGGCCCTTGGACTATGTAGGTTTCCTAGCTGGCACTTGGACTATGAATGTTCCCTAGCGGGCAATTGGATTATCTAGGTTACCTAGCGGGCACTTGGACTATCTAGGTTAACGAACGGGCACTTGGACTATGTAGGTAACCTAACGGGCACTTGGACTGTCTAGGTTACCTAGCAGGCACTTTGACTATCTAGGTTAACTAGCAGACCTTGGACTATGTAGGTTAACTAGCGGGCTCTTGGACTATCTAGGTTTCCTAGATGGCACTTGGACTATGTAGATACCCTAGTGCGCACTTGGACTATCCAGGTTACCTAGCGGGTACTTGGACTATGTACGTCCCCTAGTGGGCACTTGGACTATAAAGGTTAACTAACGGGAACTAGGACTATCTAGGTTAACTAGCGGGCACTTGGACTATCTAGGTTACCTAGCGGGCACTTGGATTATGAAGGATCCCTAGCGGGCCCTTGGACTATGTAGGTTTCCTAGCTGGCACTTGGACTATGAATGTTCCCTAGCGGGCAATTGGATTATCTAGGTTACCTAGCGGGCACTTGGACTATCTAGGTTAACGAACGGGCACTTGGACTATGTAGGTAACCTAACGGGCACTTGGACTGTCTAGGTTACCTAGCAGGCACTTTGACTATCTAGGTTAACTAGCAGACCTTGGACTATGTAGGTTAACTAGCGGGCTCTTGGACTATCTAGGTTTCCTAGATGGCACTTGGACTATGTAGATACCCTAGTGCGCACTTGGACTATCCAGGTTACCTAGCGGGCACTTGGACTATGTACGTCCCCTAGTGGGCACTTGGACTATAAAGGTTAACTAACGGGAACTAGGACTATCTAGGTTAACTAGCGGGCACTTGGACTATCTAGGTTACCTAGCGGGCACTTGGACTATGTAGGTTGACTAGCGGACACTTGCACGATGTAGGTTAACTAGCGGGCCCTTGCACTATGTAGGTTAACTAACGGGCCCATGGATTATGTAGGTTTACTAGCAGGCACTTGGACTATCTAGGTTAACTAGCGGGCACGTGGACTATGTAGTTTCCCTAGCGGGCTTTTGGACTATTTATGTTACCAAGCGGGCACTTGGACTATGTAGGTTACCTAGCGAGCACTTGGACTATCTAGGTTACCTAGCAGGCACTTTGACTATCTAGGTTAACTAAGGGGCACTTGGACTGTGTAGGTTGCCTAGCGGGCACTTGGACTATCTAGGTTACCTAGCAGGCACTTTGACTATCTAGGTTAACTAAGGGGCACTTGGACTGTGTAGGTTGCCTAGCGGGCACTTGGACTATGTAGGCTCCCTAGCGGGCACTTGGATTATGTAGGTTCCCTATCGGGCACTTGGACTATGTAGGTTAACTAGCGGGCACTTGGACTGTCTAGGTTACCTAGCGGGCATTTGGATTATCTAGGTTAACGAACGGGCACTTGGACTATGTAGGTTACCTAGCCGCCACTTGGACTATCTATGTTAGCTAACAGGCACTTGGACTATCTAGGTTCCCTAGCGGGCACTTGTACTATCTAGGATACCTAGCTGGCACTTGGACTATGTAGGTCAACTAGCGGGCCCTTGGACTACCTAGTTTAGCTAACGGGCACTTAGATTATGTAGGTTAACTAGCGGGCACTTGGTATATGTAGGTTAACTAGCGGACACTTGCACTATGTAGGTTAACTAGTGGGCCCATGGACTATGTAGGTTTACAAGCGGACCCTTGGACTATCTAGGTTCCCTAAAGGGCACTTGGACTATCTAGGTGACCGAACGGGCACTTGGATTATCTAGGTTACCTAGCCGGCCCTTGGACTATGTAGGCTAACAAGGGGGCCCTTGGACGATCTAGGTTACCTAGCGGGTACATGAACTATCTAGGTTAACTAGAGGACACTTGCACTATCTAGGTTACCTAGCGGGCACTTGGACTATGTACGTTCCCAAGCGGGCACTTGGTCTATCTATGTTAACTAGCGGGCACTTGGACTATGTAGGTTAACTAGAGGACACTTGGACTATCTAGGTTAACCAGCAGGCCCTTGGACTATCTAGGTTACCTAGCGGGCACTTGGACTATATAGGTTACCTAGCGGGCACTTGGACTATGTAGGTTAACTAGCGGGCACTTGGACTATGTAGGTTAACTAGCGTGCACTTGGACTATGTAGGTTCCTTAGCGGGCACTTGGACTATGTAGGTGAACTAGCGTGCCCTTGGACTATCTAGGTTACGTAGCGGGCACTTGGTATGTAGGTTAACTAGCGGGCACTTGGACTATCTAGGTTAACTAGAGGGCTCTTGGACTATATAGTTTACCTAGCGGGCATTTGGACTATGTAGGTTACCTAGTGGGCACTTAGACTATCTAGGTTAACGAAAGGGCACTTGGATTTCTAGGTTAACGAATGGGCACTTGGTCTATGTAGGTTGCCTACCGGGCACTTGGACTATGTAGGTTAGGTAATGGGCACTTGGACTATCTAGGTTACCTAGCGGAAACTTGGACAATGTAAGTTACCTAGCGGGCACTTGGACTATCTAGGTTACCTAACGGGCACTTTGACTATCTAGGTTACATAGCGGGCACTTGGACTATGTAGGTTAACTAGCGAGCACTTGGACTCTAGGTTACCTAGCGGGCACTTGGATTATCTAGGTTACCTAGCGGGCACTTCGACAGTCTAGGTTACCTAGCGGGCACGTGGACTATCTAGGTTAACTAACGGGCACTAGGATTATCTAGGTTAACTAGCGGGCACTTGGACTATCTAGGTTACCTAGCAGGCACTTGGATTATGAAGGATCCCTAGCGGGCACATGGACTATCTAGGTTAACTCGCGGGCACATGGACTATGTAGGTTAATTAGCGGACACTTGCACGATCTAGGTTAACTAGCGGGCCCATGGATTATGTAGGTTTACTAGCGGGCACTTGGACTATGTAGCTTAACTACCGGGCACTTGCACTATCTAGGTTACCGAATGGGCATTTGGACTATGTAGGTAACCTAGCGGGCACTTGGATAGTCTAGGTTACCTAGCGGGCACTTGGACTTCTAGGTTAACGAACGGGCACTTGTACTATGTATGTTGCATAGCGGGCAATTGGACTATCTAGGTTAGGTAACGGGCACTTGGACTATCTAGGTTTCTTAGCGGGCACTTCGACGATCTAGGTTAACTAGAGGGCACTTGGATTATCTAGGTTAACTAGCATGCACTTGGAATATCTAGGTTTCTTAGCGGGTACTTGGACTATGTAGGGTAACTAGCGGACCCTTGGATTATGTAGATTAATAGCGGCACGTGGTCTATCTAGGTTAAGTAGCGGGCGCTTGGACTATGTAGGTACCCTAGCGGGCATTTGGACTATATAGTTTACCTAGCGGGCACTTGGACTATGTAGGTTACCTAGCGGTCACTTGGACTATCTAGGTTACCAAGCGGGCCCTTGGACTATGTAGGTTTCCTAGCTGGCACTTGGACTATGAATGTTCCCTAGCGGGCAATTGGATAATCTACGTTACCTAGCGGGCAATTGGACTATCTAGGTTAACGAACGGGCACTTGGACTATGTAGGTAACCTAACGGGCACTTGGACTGTCTAGGTTACCTAGCAGGCACTTTGACTATCTAGGTTAACTAGCAGACCTTGGACTATGTAGGTTAACTAGCGGGCTCTTGGACTATCTAGGTTTCCTAGATGGCACTTGGACTATGTAGATACCCTAGTGCGCACTTGGACTATCCAGGTTACCTAGCGGGCACTTGGACTATGTACGTCCCCTAGTGGGCACTTGGACTATAAAGGTTAACTAACGGGAACTAGGACTATCTAGGTTAACTAGCGGGCACTTGGATTATCTAGGTTACCTAGCGGGCACTTGGATTATGAAGGATCCCTAGCGGGCACTTGGACTATCTAGGTTACCTAGCGGGCACTTCGACTATGTAGGTTAACTAGCGGACACTTGCACGATCTAGGTTAACTAGCGGGCCCTTGCACTATGTAGGTTAACTAACGGTCCCATGGATTATGTAGGTTTACTAGCAGGCACTTGGACTATCTAGGTTAACTAGCGGGCACGTGGACTATGTAGTTTCCCTAGCGGGCATTTGGACTATTTAGGTTACCAAGCGGGCACTTGGACTATGTAGGTTACCTAGCGAGCACTTGGACTATCTAGGTTACCTAGCAGGCACTTTGACTATCTAGGTTAACTAACGGGCACTTGGACTGTGTAGGTTGCCTAGCGGGCACTTGGACTATGTAGGTTCCCTAGCGGGCACTTGGATTATGTAGGTTCACTATCGGGCACTTGGACTATGTAGGTTATCTAGCGGGCACTTGGACTGTCTAGGTTACCTAGCGGGCATTTGGATTATCTAGGTTAACGAACGGGCACTTGGACTATGTAGGTTACCTAGCCGCCACTTGGACTATCTATGTTAGCTAACAGGCACTTGGACTATCTAGGCTAACTAGCAGGCACTTGTACTATCTAGGACACCTAGCTGGCACTTCGACTATGTAGGTTACCTAGCGGTCACTTGGACTATCTAGGTTACCAAGCGGGCCCTTGGACTATGTAGGTTTCCTAGCTGGCACTTGGACTATGAATGTTCCCTAGCGGGCAATTGGATTATCTAGGTTACCTAGCGGGCACTTGGACTATCTAGGTTAACGAACAGGCACTTGGACTATGTAGGTAACCTAACGGGCACTTGGACTGTCTAGGTTACCTAGCAGGCACTTTGACGATCTAGGTTAACTAGCAGACCTTGGACTATGTAGGTTAACTAGCGGGCTCTTGGACTACTTTGGTTACCTAGCGGGCACTTGGACTATCTAGGTTAACTAGCGGGCACTTGGACTATCTAGGTCAACTAGCGGGCCCTTGTACTATGTAGGTTGCTAAGTGGGCACTTGGACTATCTAGGTTAGGTAACGGGCACTTGGACTATCTAGGTTACCTAGCGGGAAATTGGACAATGTAAGTTACCTAGCGGGCACTTGGACTATCTAGGTTACATAGCGGGCACTTGGACTATGTAGGTTAACTAGTGAGCACTTGGACTCTAGGTTTCCTAGCAGGCACTTGGACTATCTGTGTTACCTAGCGGGCCCTTGGACTATGTAGGTTTCTAGCGGGCACTTGGACTATCTAGGTTAACGAACGGGCACTTGGACTATGTATGTTGCCTAGCGGGCACTTGGACTATCTAAGTTAGGTAACGGGCACTTGGACTATCTAGGTTTCCTTATCGGGAACTTGGACAATGTTTGTTACCTAACGGGCACATTGACTAACTAGGTTACCTAGCGGGCACTTGGACTATCTAGGTTAACTAGCGGGAACTTAGACTATCTAAGTTACCTAGCGGGCACTTGGACTATCTAGGTTACATAGCGGTCCCGTGGACTATGTAGGTTACCTAGCGGACACTTGTACTATCTAGGTTAACGAAAGGGCACTTGGACTATGTAGGTAACCTAGCGGGCACTTGGACTGTCTATGTTACCTAGCGGGCACTTTGACTATCTAGGTTAACTAGCAGACCTTGGACTATGTAGGTTAACTAGCGGGCCCTTGGACCATGTAGGTTAACCAGCGGGCACTTGGACTATCTAGGTTTCCTAGCAGGCGCTTGCACTATGTACATACTTTAGCCCACACTTGTACTATCTAGGTTACCTAGCGGGCACTTGAACTATGTACGTCCTCTAGTGGGCACGTGGACTATCTAGGTTAACTAACGGGCACTTGAACTATCTAGGTTACCTAGCAGGCACTTGGATTATGAAGGATCCCTAGCGGGCACTTGGACTATCTAGGTTAACTAGCGGACACTTGGACTGTGTAGGTTAATTAGCGGACACTTGCACGATCTAGGTTAACTAGCGGGCCCATGGATTATGTAGGTTTACTAGCGGGCACTTGGACTATGTAGGTTAACTACCGGGCACTTGCACTATCTAGGTTACCGAATGGGCATTTGGACTATGTAGGTAACCTAGCGGGCACTTGGATAGTCTAGGTTACCTAGCGGGCACTTGGACTTCTAGGTTAACGAACGGGCTCTTGTACTATGTATGTTGCATAGCGGGCAATTGGACTATCTAGGTTAGGTAACGGGCACTTGGACTATCTAGGTTTCTTAGCGGGCACTTCGACGATCTAGGTTAACTAGAGGGCACTTGAATAATCTAGGTTAACTAGCATGCACTTGGAATATCTGGTTTCTTAGCGGGTACTTGGAATATGTATGGTAACTAGCAGACCCTTGGACTATGTAGATTAATAGCGGCACTTGGACTATCTAGGTTAAGTAGCGGGCGCTTGGACTATGTAGGTTCCCTAGCGGGCATTTGGACTATATAGTTTACCTAGCGGGCACTTGGAATATGTAGGTTACCTAGCGGCCACTTGGACTATCTAGGTTACCAAGCGGGCCCTTGGACTATGTAGGTTTCCTAGCTGGCACTTGGACTATGAATGTTCCCTAGCGGGCAATTGGATTATCTAGGTTACTTAGCGGGCACTTGGACTATAGAGGTTAACGAACGGGCACTTGGACTATGTAGGTAACCTAATGGGCACTTGGACTGTCTAGGTTACCTAGCAGGCACTTTGACTATCTAGGTTAACTAGCAGACCTTGGACTATGTAGGTTAACTAGCGGGCTCTTGGACTATCTAGGTTTCCTAGATGGCACTTGGACTATGTAGATACCCTGGTGCGCACTTGGACTATCCAGGTTACCTAGCGGGCACTTGGACTATGTACGTCCCCTAGTGGGCACTTGGACTATAAAGGTTAACTAACGGGAACTAGGACTATCTAGGTTAACTAGCGGGCACTTGGACTATCTAGGTTACCTAGAGGGCACTTGGATTATAAAGGATCCCTAGCGGGCACTTGGACTATCTAGGTTACCTAGCGGGTACTTGAACTATCTAGGTTAACTAGCGGACACTTGCACTATCTAGGTTACCTAGCGGGCCCTTGCACTATGTAGGTTAACTAACGGGTCCATGGATTATGTAGGTTTCCTAGCAGGCACTTGGACTATCTAAGTTAACTAGCGGGCACGTGGACTATGTAGTTTCCCTAGCGGGCATTTGGACTATTTAGGTTACCAAGCGGGCACTTGGACTATGTAGGTTACCGAGCGAGCACTTGGACTATCTAGGTTACCTAGCAGGCACTTTGACTATCTAGGTTAACTAAGGGGCACTTGGACTGTGTAGGTTGCCTAGCGGGCACTTGGACTATGTAGGCTCCCTAGCGGGCACTTGGATTATGTAGGTTCCCTATCGGGCACTTGGACTATGTAGGTTAACTAGCGGGCACTTGGACTGTCTAGGTTACCTAGCGGGCATTTGGATTATCTAGGTTAACGAACGGGCACTTGGACTATGTAGGTTACCTAGCCGCCACTTGGACTATCTATGTTAACTAACAGGCACTTGGACTATCTAGGTTCCCTAGGGGGCACTTGTACTATCTAGGATACCTAGCTGGCACTTGGACTATGTAGGTCAACTAGCGGGCCCTTGGACTACCTAGGTCAGCTAACGGGCACTTAGATTATGTAGGTTAACTAGCGGGCACTTGGAATATGTAGGTTAACTAGCGGACACTTGCATTATGTAGGTTAACTAGTGGGCCCATGGACTATGTAGGTTTACTAGCGGACCCTTGGACTATCTAGGTTCCCTAAAGGTCACTTGGACTATCTAGGTGACCGAACGGGCACTTGGATTATCTAGGTTACCTAGCGGGCCCTTGGACTATGTAGGCTAACTAGGGGGCCCTTGGACGATCTAGGTTACCTAGCGGGTACTTGAACTATCTAGGTTAACTAGCGGACACTTGCACTATCTAGGTTACCTAGCGGGCACTTGGACTATGAACGTTCCCTAGCGGGCACTTGGTCTATCTATGTTAACTAGCGGGCACTTGGAATATGTAGGTTAACTAGAGGACACTTGCACTATGTAGGTTACCTAGCAGGCACTTGGACTATCTAGGTTAACTAGCGGGCACTTGGACTATCTAGGTTAACTAGCAGGCTCTTGGACTATCTAGGTTACCTAGCGGGCACTTGGACTATATAGGTTACCTAGCGGGCACTTGGACTATGTAGGTTACCTAGCGTGCACTTGGACTATGTAGGTTCCTTAGCGGGCACTTGGACTATGTAGGTGAACTTGCGTACCTTTGGACTATCTAGGTTACGTAGCGGGCACTTGGTATGTAGGTTAACTAGCGGGCACTTGGACTATCTAGGTTAACTAGCGGGCGCTTGGACTATGTACATACTTTAGCCCACACTTGTACTATCTAGGTTACCTAGCGGGCACTTGAACTATGTACGTCCTCTAGTGGGCACGTGGACTATCTAGGTTAACTAACGGGCACTTGGACTATCTAGGTTACCTAGCAGGCACTTGGATTATGAAGGATCCCTAGCGGGCACTTGGACTATCTAGGTTAACTAGCGGGCACTTGGACTATGTAGGCTAATTAGCGGACACTTGCACGATCTAGGTTAACTAGCGGGCCCATGGATTATGTAGGTTTACTAGCGGGCACTTGGACTATGTAGGTTAACTACCGGGCACTTGCACTATCTAGGTTACCGAATGGGCATTTGGACTATGTAGGTAACCTAGCGGGCACTTGGATAGTCTAGGTTACCTAGCGGGCACTTGGACTTCTAGGTTAACGAACGGGCACTTGTACTATGTATGTTGCATAGCGGGCAATTGGACTATCTAGGTTAGGTAACGGGCACTTGGACTATCTAGGTTTCTTAGCGGGCACTTCGACGATCTAGGTTAACTAGAGGGCACTTGAATAATCTAGGTTAACTAGCATGCACTTGGAATATCTAGGTTTCTTAGCGGGTACTTGGACTATGTAGGGTAACTAGCAGACCCTTGGACTATGTAGATTAATAGCGGCACTTGGACTATCTAGGTTAAGTATCGGGCGCTTGGACTACGTAGGTTCCCTAGCGGGCATTTGGACTATATAGTTTACCTAGCGGGCATTTGGACTATGTAGGTTACCTAGCGGCCACTTGGACTATCTAGGTTACCAAGCGGGCCCTTGGACTATGTAGGTTTCCTAGCTGGCACTTGGACTATGAATGTTCCCTAGCGGGCAATTGGATTATCTAGGTTACTTAGCGGGCACTTGGACTATAGAGGTTAACGAACGGGCACTTGGACTATGTAGGTAACCTAACGGGCACTTGGACTGTCTAGGTTACCTAGCAGGCACTTTGACTATCTAGGTTAACTAGCAGACCTTGGACTATGTAGGTTAACTAGCGGGCTCTTGGACTATCTAGGTTTCCTAGATGGCACTTGGACTATGTAGATACCCTAGTGCGCACTTGGACTATCCAGGTTACCTAGCGGGCACTTGGACTATGTACGTCCCCTAGTGGGCACTTGGACTATAAAGGTTAACTAACGGGAACTAGGACTATCTAGGTTACCTAGCGGGCACTTGGACTATCTAGGTTACCTAGAGGGCACTTGGATTATAAAGGATCCCTAGCGGGCACTTGGACTATCTAGGTTACCTAGCGGGCACTTGGACTATTTAGGTTAACTAGCGGACACTTGCACGATCTAGGTTAACTAGCGGGCCCTTGCACTATGTAGGTTAACTAACGGGCCCATGGATTATGTAGGTTTACTAGCAGGCACTTGGACTATCTAAGTTAACTAGCGGGCACGTGGACTATGTAGTTTCCCTAGCGGGCATTTGGACTATTTAGGTTACCAAGCGGGCACTTGGACTATGTAGGTTACCTAGCGAGCACTTGGACTATCTAGGTTACCTAGCAGGCACTTTGACTATCTAGGTTAACTAAGGGGCACTTGGACTGTGTAGGTTGCCTAGCGGGCACTTGGACTATGTAGGCTCCCTAGCGGGCACTTGGATTATGTAGGTTCCCTATCGGGCACTTGGACTATGTAGCTTAACTAGCGGGCACTTGGACTGTCTAGGTTACCTAGCGGGCATTTGGATTATCTAGGTTAACGAACGGGCACTTGGACTATGTAGGTTACCTAGCCGCCACTTGGACTATCTATGTTAACTAACAGGCACTTGGACTATCTAGGTTCCCTAGGGGGCACTTGTACTATCTAGGATACCTAGCTGGCACTTGGACTATGTAGGTCAACTAGCGGGCCCTTGGACTACCTAGGTCAGCTAACGGGCACTTAGATTATGTAGGTTAACTAGCGGGCACTTGGAATATGTAGGCTAACTAGCGGACACTTGCATTATGTAGGTTAACTAGTGGGCCCATGGACTATGTAGGTTTACTAGCGGACCCTTGGACTATCTAGGTTCCCTAAAGGTCACTTGGACTATCTAGGTGACCGAACGGGCACTTGGATTATCTAGGTTACCTAGCGGGCCCTTGGACTATGTAGGCTAACTAGGGGGCCCTTGGACGATCTAGGTTACCTAGCGGGTACTTGAACTATCTAGGTTAACTAGCGGACACTTGCACTATCTAGGTTACCTAGCGGGCACTTGGACTATGAACGTTCCCTAGCGGGCACTTGGTCTATCTATGTTAACTAGCGGGCACTTGGAATATGTAGGTTAACTAGAGGACACTTGCACTATGTAGGTTACCTAGCAGGCACTTGGACTATCTAGGTTAACTAGCGGGCACTTGGACTATCTAGGTTAACTAGCAGGCTCTTGGACTATCTAGGTTACCTAGCGGGCACTTGGACTATATAGGTTACCTAGCGGGCACTTGGACTATGTAGGTTACCTAGCGTGCACTTGGACTATGTAGGTTCCTTAGCGGGCACTTGGACTATGTAGGTGAACTAGCGTACCTTTGGACTATCTAGGTTACGTAGCGGGCACTTGGTATGTAGGTTAACTAGCGGGCACTTGGACTATCTAGGTTAACTAGCGGGCGCTTGGACTATGTACATACTTTAGCCCACACTTGTACTATCTAGGTTACCTAGCGGGCACTTGAACTATGTACGTCCTCTAGTGGGCACGTGGACTATCTAGGTTAACTAACGGGCACTTGGACTATCTAGGTTACCTAGCAGGCACTTGGATTATGAAGGATCCCTAGCGGGCACTTGGACTATCTAGGTTAACTAGCGGGCACTTGGACTATGTAGGCTAATTAGCGGACACTTGCACGATCTAGGTTAACTAGCGGGCCCATGGATTATGTAGGTTTACTAGCGGGCACTTGGACTATGTAGGTTAACTACCGGGCACTTGCACTATCTAGGTTACCGAATGGGCTTTTGGACTATGTAGGTAACCTAGCGGGCACTTGGATAGTCTAGGTTACCTAGCGGGCACTTGGACTTCTAGGTTAACGAACGGGCACTTGTACTATGTATGTTGCATAGCGGGCAATTGGACTATCTAGGTTAGGTAACGGGCACTTGGACTATCTAGGTTTCTTAGCGGGCACTTCGACGATCTAGGTTAACTAGAGGGCACTTGAATAATCTAGGTTAACTAGCATGCACTTGGAATATCTAGGTTTCTTAGCGGGTACTTGGACTATGTAGGGTAACTAGCAGACCCTTGGACTATGTAGATTAATAGCGGCACGTGGACTATCTAGGTTAAGTATCGGGCGCTTGGACTACGTAGGTTCCCTAGCGGGCATTTGGACTATATAGTTTACCTAGCGGGCACTTGGACTATGTAGGTTACCTAGCGGTCACTTGGACTATCTAGGTTACCAAGCGGGCCCTTGGACTATGTAGGTTTCCTAGCTGGCACTTGGACTATGAATGTTCCCTAGCGGGCAATTGGATTATCTAGGTTACTTAGCCGGCACTTGGACTATAGAGGTTAACGAACGGGCACTTGGACTATGTAGGTAACCTAACGGGCACTTGGACTGTCTAGGTTACCTAGCAGGCACTTTGACTATCTAGGTTAACTAGCAGACCTTGGACTATGTAGGTTAACTAGCGGGCTCTTGGACTATCTAGGTTTCCTAGATGGCACTTGGACTATGTAGATACCCTAGTGCGCACTTGGACTATCCAGGTTACCTAGCGGGCACTTGGACTATGTACGTCCCCTAGTGGGCACTTGGAATATAAAGGTTAACTAACGGGAACTAGGACTATCTAGGTTAACTAGCGGGCACTTGGATTATAAAGGATCCCTAGCGGGCACTTGGACTATCTAGGTTACCTAGCGGGCACTTGGACTATGTAGGTTAACTAGCGGACACTTGCACGATCTAGGTTAACTAGCGGGCCCTTGCACTATGTAGGTTAACTAACGGGCCCATGGATTATGTAGGTTTACTAGCAGGCACTTGGACTATCTAGGTTAACTAGCGGGCACGTGGACTATGTAGTTTCCCTAGCGGGCATTTGGACTATTTAGGTTACCAAGCGGGCACTTGGACTATGTAGGTTACCTAGCGAGCACTTGGACTATCTAGGTTACCTAGCAGGCACTTTGACTATCTAGGTTAACTAAGGGGCACTTGGACTGTGTAGGTTGCCTAGCGGGCACTTGGACTATGTAGGCTCCCTAGCGGGCACTTGGATTATGTAGGTTCCCTATCGGGTACTTGGACTATGTAGGTTAACTAGCGGGCACTTGGACTGTCTAGGTTACCTAGCGGGCATTTGGATTATCTAGGTTAACGAACGGGCACTTGGACTATGTAGGTTACCTAGCCGCCACTTGGACTATCTATGTTAACTAACAGGCACTTGGACTATCTAGGTTCCCTAGGGGGCACTTGTACTATCTAGGATACCTAGCTGGCACTTGGACTATGTAGGTCAACTAGCGGGCCCTTGGACTACCTAGGTCAGCTAACGGGCACTTAGATTATGTAGGTTAACTAGCGGGCACTTGGAATATGTAGGCTAACTAGCGGACACTTGCATTATGTAGGTTAACTAGTGGGCCCATGGACTATGTAGGTTTACTAGCGGACCCTTGGACTATCTAGGTTCCCTAAAGGTCACTTGGACTATCTAGGTGACCGAACGGGCACTTGGATTATCTAGGTTACCTAGCGGGCCCTTGGACTATGTAGGCTAACTAGGGGGCCCTTGGACGATCTAGGTTACCTAGCGGGTACTTGAACTATCTAGGTTAACTAGCGGACACTTGCACTATCTAGGTTACCTAGCGGGCACTTGGACTATGAACGTTCCCTAGCGGGCACTTGGTCTATCTATGTTAACTAGCGGGCACTTGGAATATGTAGGTTAACTAGAGGACACTTGCACTATGTAGGTTACCTAGCAGGCACTTGGACTATCTAGGTTAACTAGCGGGCACTTGGACTATCTAGGTTAACTAGCAGGCTCTTGGACTATCTAGGTTACCTAGCGGGCACTTGGACTATATAGGTTACCTAGCGGGCACTTGGACTATGTAGGTTACCTAGCGTGCACTTGGACTATGTAGGTTCCTTAGCGGGCACTTGGACTATGTAGGTGAACTAGCGTACCTTTGGACTATCTAGGTTACGTAGCGGGCACTTGGTATGTAGGTTAACTAGCGGGCACTTGGACTATCTAGGTTAACTAGCGGGCGCTTGGACTATGTACATACTTTAGCCCACACTTGTACTATCTAGGTTACCTAGCGGGCACTTGAACTATGTACGTCCTCTAGTGGGCACGTGGACTATCTAGGTTAACTAACGGGCACTTGGACTATCTAGGTTACCTAGCAGGCACTTGGATTATGAAGGATCCCTAGCGGGCACTTGGACTATCTAGGTTAACTAGCGGGCACTTGGACTATGTAGGCTAATTAGCGGACACTTGCACGATCTAGGTTAACTAGCGGGCCCATGGATTATGTAGGTTTACTAGCGGGCACTTGGACTATGTAGGTTAACTACCGGGCACTTGCACTATCTAGGTTACCGAATGGGCTTTTGGACTATGTAGGTAACCTAGCGGGCACTTGGATAGTCTAGGTTACCTAGCGGGCACTTGGACTTCTAGGTTAACGAACGGGCACTTGTACTATGTATGTTGCATAGCGGGCAATTGGACTATCTAGGTTAGGTAACGGGCACTTGGACTATCTAGGTTTCTTAGCGGGCACTTCGACGATCTAGGTTAACTAGAGGGCACTTGAATAATCTAGGTTAACTAGCATGCACTTGGAATATCTAGGTTTCTTAGCGGGTACTTGGACTATGTAGGGTAACTAGCAGACCCTTGGACTATGTAGATTAATAGCGGCACGTGGACTATCTAGGTTAAGTATCGGGCGCTTGGACTACGTAGGTTCCCTAGCGGGCATTTGGACTATATAGTTTACCTAGCGGGCACTTGGACTATGTAGGTTACCTAGCGGTCACTTGGACTATCTAGGTTACCAAGCGGGCCCTTGGACTATGTAGGTTTCCTAGCTGGCACTTGGACTATGAATGTTCCCTAGCGGGCAATTGGATTATCTAGGTTACTTAGCCGGCACTTGGACTATAGAGGTTAACGAACGGGCACTTGGACTATGTAGGTAACCTAACGGGCACTTGGACTGTCTAGGTTACCTAGCAGGCACTTTGACTATCTAGGTTAACTAGCAGACCTTGGACTATGTAGGTTAACTAGCGGGCTCTTGGACTATCTAGGTTTCCTAGATGGCACTTGGACTATGTAGATACCCTAGTGCGCACTTGGACTATCCAGGTTACCTAGCGGGCACTTGGACTATGTACGTCCCCTAGTGGGCACTTGGAATATAAAGGTTAACTAACGGGAACTAGGACTATCTAGGTTAACTAGCGGGCACTTGGATTATAAAGGATCCCTAGCGGGCACTTGGACTATCTAGGTTACCTAGCGGGCACTTGGACTATGTAGGTTAACTAGCGGACACTTGCACGATCTAGGTTAACTAGCGGGCCCTTGCACTATGTAGGTTAACTAACGGGCCCATGGATTATGTAGGTTTACTAGCAGGCACTTGGACTATCTAGGTTAACTAGCGGGCACGTGGACTATGTAGTTTCCCTAGCGGGCATTTGGACTATTTAGGTTACCAAGCGGGCACTTGGACTATGTAGGTTACCGAGCGAGCACTTGGACTATCTAGGTTACCTAGCAGGCACTTTGACTATCTAGGTTAACTAAGGGGCACTTGGACTGTGTAGGTTGCCTAGCGGGCACTTGGACTATGTAGGTTAACTACCGTGCACTGGCACTATCTAGGTTACCGAATGGGCATTTGGACTATGTAGGTAACCTAGCGGGCACTTGGATAGTCTAGGTTACCTAGCGCGCACTTGGACTTCTAGGTTAACGAACGGGCACTTGTACTATGTATGTTGCATAGCGGGCAATTGGACTATCTAGGTTAGGTAACGGGCACTTGGACTATCTAGGTTTCTTAGCGGGCACTTCGACGATCTAGGTTAACTAGAGGGCACTTGGATTATCTAGGTTAACTAGCATGCACTTGGAATATCTAGGTTTCTTAGTGGGTACTTGGACTATGTAGGGTAACTAGCGGACCCTTGGACTATGTAGATTAATAGCGGCACTTGGACTATCTAGGTTAAGTAGCGGGCACTTGGACTATGTAGGTTCCCTAGCGGGCATTTGGACTATCTAGGTTACCAAGTGGGCCCTTGGACTATGTAGGTTTCCTAGCTGGCACTTGGACTATGAATGTTCCCTAGCGGGCAATTGGATAATCTAGGTTACCTAGCGGGCAATTGTACAATCTAGGTTAACGAACGGGCACTTGGACTATGTAGGTAACCTAACGGGCACTTGGATTGTCTAGGTTACCTAGCAGGCACTTTGACTATCTAGGTTAACTAGCAGACCTTGGACTATGTAGGTTAACTAGCGGGCTCTTGGACTATCTAGGTTTCCTAGATGGCACTTGGACTATGTAGATACCCTAGTGCGCACTTGGACTATCCAGGTTACCTAGCGGGCACTTGGACTATGTACGTCCCCTAGTGGGCACTTGGACTATAAAGGTTAACTAACGGGAACTAGGACTATCTAGGTTAACTAGCGGGCACTTGGACTATCTAGGTTACCTAGCGGGCACTTGGATTATGAAGGATCCCTAGCGGGCACTTGGACTATCTAGGTTACCTAGCGGGCACTTGGACTATGTAGGTTAACTAGCGGACACTTGCACGATCTAGGTTAACTAGCGGGCCCTTGCACTATGTAGGTTAACTAACGGGCCCATGGATTATGTAGGTTTACTAGCAGGCACTTGGACTATCTAGGTTAACTAGCGGGCACGTGGACTATGTAGTTTCCCTAGCGGGCATTTGGACTATTTAGGTTACCAAGCGGGCACTTGGACTATCTAGGTTACCTAGCGAGCACTTGGACTATCTAGGTTACCTAGCAGGCACTTTGACTATCTAGGTTAACTAACGGGCACTTGGACTGTGTAGGTTGCCTAGCGGGCACTTGGACTATGTAGGTTCCCTAGCGGGCACTTGGATTATGTAGGTTCCCTATCGGGCACTTGGACTATGTAGGTTAACTAGCGGGCACTTGGACTGTCTAGGTTACCTAGCGGGCATTTGGATTATCTAGGTTAACGAACGGGCACTTGGACTATGTAGGTTACCTAGCCACCACTTGGACTATCTATGTTAGCTAACAGGCACTTGGACTATCTAGGCTACCTAGCAGGCACTTGTACTATCTAGGACACCTAGCTGGCACTTGGACTATGTAGGTTACCTAGCGGTCACTTGGACTATCTAGGTTACCATGCGGGCCCTTGGACTATGTAGGTTTCCTAGCTGGCACTTGGACTATGAATGTTCCCTAGCGGGCAATTGGATTATCTAGGTTACCTAGCGGGCACTTGGACTATCTAGGTTAACGAACAGGCACTTGGACTATGTAGGTAACCTAACGGGCACTTGGACTGTCTAGGTTACCTAGCAGGCACTTTGACGATCTAGGTTAACTAGCAGACCTTGGACTATGTAGGTTAACTAGCGGGCTCTTGGACTACTTTGGTTACCTAGCGGGCACTTGGACTATCTAGGTTAACTAGCGGGCACTTGGACTATCTAAGTCAACTAGCGGGCCCTTGTACTATGTAGGTTGCTAAGTGGGCACTTGGACTATCTAGGTTAGGTAACGGGCACTTGGACTATCTAGGTTACCTAGCGGGAAATTGGACAATGTAAGTTACCTAGCGGGCACTTGGACTATCTAGGTTACCTAACGGGCACTTTGACTATCTAGGTTACATAGCGGGCACTTGGACTATGTAGGTTAACTAGTGAGCACTTGGACTCTAGGTTTCCTAGCAGGCACTTGGACTATCTGTGTTACCTAGCGGGCCCTTGGACTATGTAGGTTTCTAGCGGGCACTTGGACTATCTAGGTTAACGAACGGGCACTTGGACTATGTATGTTGCCTAGCGGGCACTTGGACTATCTAAGTTAGGTAACGGGCACTTGGACTATCTAGGTTTCCTTATCGGGAACTTGGACAATGTTTGTTACCTAACGGGCACATTGATTAACTAGGTTACCTAGCGGGCACTTGGACTATCTAGGTTAACTAGCGGGAACTTAGACTATCTAAGTTACCTAGCGGGCACTTGGACTATCTAGGTTACATAGCGGTCCCGTGGACTATGTAGGTTACCTAGTGGACACTTGTACTATCTAGGTTAACGAAAGGGCACTTGGACTATGTAGGTAACCTAGCCGGCACTTGGACTGTCTATGTTACCTAGCAGGCACTTTGACTATCTAGGTTAACTAGCAGACCTTGGACTATGTAGGTTAACTAGCGGGCCCTTGGACCATGTAGGTTAACTAGCGGGCACTTGGACTATCTAGGTTTCCTAGCAGGCGCTTGGACTATGTACATACTTTAGCCCACACTTGTACTATCTAGGTTACCTAGCGGGCACTTGAACTATGTACGTCCTCTAGTGGGCACGTGGACTATCTAGGTTAACTAACGGGCACTTGGACTATCTAGGTTACCTAGCAGGCACTTGGATTATGAAGGATCCCTAGCGGGCACTTGGACTATCTAGGTTAACTAGCGGGCACTTGGACTGTGTAGGTTAATTAGCGGACACTTGCACGATCTAGGTTAACTAGCGGGCCCATGGATTATGTAGGTTTACTAGCGGGCACTTGGACTATGTAGGTTAACTACAGGGCACTTGCACTATCTAGGTTACCGAATGGGCATTTGGACTATGTAGGTAACCTAGCGGGCACTTGGATAGTCTAGGTTACCTAGCGGGCACTTGGACTTCTAGGTTAATGAACGGGCTCTTGTACTATGTATGTTGCATAGCGGGCAATTGGACTATCTAGGTTAGGTAACGGGCACTTGGACTATCTAGGTTTCTTAGCGGGCACTTCGACGATCTAGGTTAACTAGAGGGCACTTGAATAATCTAGGTTAACTAGCATGCACTTGGAATATCTAGGTTTCTTAGCGGGTACTTGGACTATGTAGGGTAACTAGCAGACCCTTGGACTATGTAGATTAATAGCGGCACTTGGACTATCTAGGTTATGTAGCGGGCGCTTGGACTATGTAGGTTCCCTAGCGGGCATTTGGACTATATAATTTACCTAGCGGGCACTTGGACTATGTAGGTTACCTAGCGGTCACTTGGACTATCTAGGTTACCAAGCGGGCCCTTGGACTATGTAGGTTTCCTAGCTGGCACTTGGACTATGAATGTTCCCTAGCGGGCAATTGGATTATCTAGGTTACTTAGCGGGCACTTGGACTATAGAGGTTAACGAACGGGCACTTGGACTATGTAGGTAACCTAACGGGCACTTGGACTGTCTAGGTTACCTAGCAGGCACTTTGACTATCTAGGTTAACTAGCAGACCTTGGACTATGTAGGTTAACTAGTGGGCTCTTGGACTATCAGGGTTTCCTAGATGGCACTTGGACTATGTAGATACCCTAGTGCGCACTTGGACTATCCAGGTTACCTAGCGGGCACTTGGACTATGTACGTCCCCTAGTGGGCACTTGGAATATAAAGGTTAACTAATGGGAACTAGGACTATCTAGGTTAACTAGCGGGCACTTGGATTATAAAGGATCCCTGGCGGGCACTTGGACTATCTAGGTTACCTAGCGGGCACTTGGACTATGTAGGTTAACTAACGGTCCCATGGATTATGTAGGTTTACTAGCAGGCACTTGGACTATCTAGGTTAACTAGCGGGCACGTGGACTATGTAGTTTCCCTAGCGGGCATTTGGACTATTTAGGTTACCAAGCGGGCACTTGGACTATGTAGGTTACCGAGCGAGCACTTGGACTATCTAGGTTACCTAGCAGGCACTTTGA
This sequence comes from Tenrec ecaudatus, assembly GCF_050624435.1. Taxonomy (NCBI): domain Eukaryota; kingdom Metazoa; phylum Chordata; class Mammalia; order Afrosoricida; family Tenrecidae; genus Tenrec; species Tenrec ecaudatus. The sequence continues at coordinate 117,918 of NW_027459455.1, forward strand.
CTATCTAGGTTAACTAAGGGGCACTTGGACTGTGTAGGTTGCCTAGCGGGCACTTGGACTATGTAGGCTCCCTAGCGGGCACTTGGATTATGTAGGTTCCCTATCGGGCACTTGGACTATGTAGGTTAACTAGCGGGCACTTGGACTGTCAAGGTTACCTAGCGGGCATTTGGATTATCTAGGTTAACGAACGGGCACTTGGACTATGTAGGTTACCTAGCCGCCACTTGGACTATCTATGTTAACTAACAGGCACTTGTACTATCTAGGATACCTAGCTGGCACTTGGACTATGTAGGTCAACTAGCGGGCCCTTGGACTACCTAGGTCAGCTAACGGGCACTTAGATTATGTAGGTTAACTAGCGGGCACTTGGAATATGTAGGGTAACTAGCGGACACTTGCACTATGTAGGTTAACTAGTGGGCCCATGGACTATGTAGGTTTACTAGCGGACCCTTGGACTATCTAGGTTCCCTAAAGGTACTTGGGCTATCTAGGTGACCGAACGGGCACTTGGATTATCTAGGTTACCTAGCGGGCCCTTGGACTATGTAGGCTAACTATGGGGCCCTTGCACGATCTAGGTTACCTAGCGGGTACTTGAACTATCTAGGTTAACTAGCGGACACTTGCACTATCTAGGTTACCTAGCGGGCACTTGGACTATGTACGTTCCCTAGCGGGCACTTGGTCTATCTATGTTAACTAGCGGGCACTTGGAATATGTAGGTTAACTAGAGGACACTGGCACTATGTAGGTTACCTAGCAGGCACTTGGACTATCTAGGTTAACTAGCGGGCACTTGGACTATGTAGGTTAACTAGAGGACACTTGGACTATCTAGGTAAACTAGCAGGCTCTTGAACTATCTAGGTTACCTAGCGGGCACTTGGACTATATAGGTTACCTAGCGGGCACTTGGACTATGTAGGTTAACTAGCGTGCACTTGGATTATGTAAGTTTCTTAGCGGGCACTTGGACTATGTAGGTGAACTAGCGTACCTTTGGACTATCTAGGTTACGTAGCGGGCACTTGGTATGTAGGTTAACTAGCGGGCACTTGGACTATCTAGGTTAACTAGCGGGCCTTGGACTATCTAGGTTACCTAGCGGGCACTTGGACTATATAGGTTACCTAGCGGGCACTTGGACTATGTAGGTTACCTAGCGGGCTCTTGGACTACTTTGGTTACCTAGCGGGCACTTGGACTATCTAGGTTAACTAGCGGGCACTTGGACTATCTAAGTCAACTAGCGGGCCCTTGTACTATGTAGGTTGCTAAGTGGGCACTTGGACTATCTAGGTTAGGTAACGGGCACTTGGACTATCTAGGTTACCTAGCGGGAAATTGGACAATGTAAGTTACCTAGCGGGCACTTGGACTATCTAGGTTACCTAACGGGCACTTTGACTATCTAGGTTACATAGCGGGCACTTGGACTATGTAGGTTAACTAGTGAGCACTTGGACTCTAGGTTTCCTAGCAGGCACTTGGACTATCTGTGTTACCTAGCGGGCCCTTGGACTATGTAGGTTTCTAGCGGGCACTTGGACTATCTAGGTTAACGAACGGGCACTTGGACTATGTATGTTGCCTAGCGGGCACTTGGACTATCTAAGTTAGGTAACGGGCACTTGGACTATCTAGGTTTCCTTATCGGGAACTTGGACAATGTTTGTTACCTAACGGGCACATTGATTAACTAGGTTACCTAGCGGGCACTTGGACTATCTAGGTTAACTAGCGGGAACTTAGACTATCTAAGTTACCTAGCGGGCACTTGGACTATCTAGGTTACATAGCGGTCCCGTGGACTATGTAGGTTACCTAGTGGACACTTGTACTATCTAGGTTAACGAAAGGGCACTTGGACTATGTAGGTAACCTAGCCGGCACTTGGACTGTCTATGTTACCTAGCGGGCACTTTGACTATCTAGGTTAACTAGCAGACCTTGGACTATGTAGGTTAACTAGCGGGCCCTTGGACCATGTAGGTTAACTAGCGGGCACTTGGACTATCTAGGTTTCCTAGCAGGCGCTTGGACTATGTACATACTTTAGCCCACACTTGTACTATCTAGGTTACCTAGCGGGCACTTGAACTATGTACGTCCTCTAGTGGGCACGTGGACTATCTAGGTTAACTAACGGGCACTTGGACTATCTAGGTTACCTAGCAGGCACTTGGATTATGAAGGATCCCTAGCGGGCACTTGGACTATCTAGGTTAACTAGCGGGCACTTGGACTGTGTAGGTTAATTAGCGGACACTTGCACGATCTAGGTTAACTAGCGGGCCCATGGATTATGTAGGTTTACTAGCGGGCACTTGGACTATGTAGGTTAACTACAGGGCACTTGCACTATCTAGGTTACCGAATGGGCATTTGGACTATGTAGGTAACCTAGCGGGCACTTGGATAGTCTAGGTTACCTAGCGGGCACTTGGACTTCTAGGTTAATGAACGGGCTCTTGTACTATGTATGTTGCATAGCGGGCAATTGGACTATCTAGGTTAGGTAACGGGCACTTGGACTATCTAGGTTTCTTAGCGGGCACTTCGACGATCTAGGTTAACTAGAGGGCACTTGAATAATCTAGGTTAACTAGCATGCACTTGGAATATCTAGGTTTCTTAGCGGGTACTTGGACTATGTAGGGTAACTAGCAGACCCTTGGACTATGTAGATTAATAGCGGCACTTGGACTATCTAGGTTATGTAGCGGGCGCTTGGACTATGTAGGTTCCCTAGCGGGCATTTGGACTATATAATTTACCTAGCGGGCACTTGGACTATGTAGGTTACCTAGCGGTCACTTGGACTATCTAGGTTACCAAGCGGGCCCTTGGACTATGTAGGTTTCCTAGCTGGCACTTGGACTATGAATGTTCCCTAGCGGGCAATTGGATTATCTAGGTTACTTAGCGGGCACTTGGACTATAGAGGTTAACGAACGGGCACTTGGACTATGTAGGTAACCTAACGGGCACTTGGACTGTCTAGGTTACCTAGCAGGCACTTTGACTATCTAGGTTAACTAGCAGACCTTGGACTATGTAGGTTAACTAGTGGGCTCTTGGACTATCAGGGTTTCCTAGATGGCACTTGGACTATGTAGATACCCTAGTGCGCACTTGGACTATCCAGGTTACCTAGCGGGCACTTGGACTATGTACGTCCCCTAGTGGGCACTTGGAATATAAAGGTTAACTAATGGGAACTAGGACTATCTAGGTTAACTAGCGGGCACTTGGATTATAAAGGATCCCTGGCGGGCACTTGGACTATCTAGGTTACCTAGCGGGCACTTGGACTATGTAGGTTAACTAACGGTCCCATGGATTATGTAGGTTTACTAGCAGGCACTTGGACTATCTAGGTTAACTAGCGGGCACGTGGACTATGTAGTTTCCCTAGCGGGCATTTGGACTATTTAGGTTACCAAGCGGGCACTTGGACTATGTAGGTTACCGAGCGAGCACTTGGACTATCTAGGTTACCTAGCAGGCACTTTGACTATCTAGGTTAACTAAGGGGCACTTGGACTGTGTAGGTTGCCTAGCGGGCACTTGGACTATGTAGGCTCCCTAGCGGGCACTTGGATTATGTAGGTTCCCTATCGGGCACTTGGACTATGTAGGTTAACTAGCGGGCACTTGGACTGTCAAGGTTACCTAGCGGGCATTTGGATTATCTAGGTTAACGAACGGGCACTTGGACTATGTAGGTTACCTAGCCGCCACTTGGACTATCTATGTTAACTAACAGGCACTTGTACTATCTAGGATACCTAGCTGGCACTTGGACTATGTAGGTCAACTAGCGGGCCCTTGGACTACCTAGGTCAGCTAACGGGCACTTAGATTATGTAGGTTAACTAGCGGGCACTTGGAATATGTAGGGTAACTAGCGGACACTTGCACTATGTAGGTTAACTAGTGGGCCCATGGACTATGTAGGTTTACTAGCGGACCCTTGGACTATCTAGGTTCCCTAAAGGTACTTGGGCTATCTAGGTGACCGAACGGGCACTTGGATTATCTAGGTTACCTAGCGGGCCCTTGGACTATGTAGGCTAACTATGGGGCCCTTGCACGATCTAGGTTACCTAGCGGGTACTTGAACTATCTAGGTTAACTAGCGGACACTTGCACTATCTAGGTTACCTAGCGGGCACTTGGACTATGTACGTTCCCTAGCGGGCACTTGGTCTATCTATGTTAACTAGCGGGCACTTGGAATATGTAGGTTAACTAGAGGACACTGGCACTATGTAGGTTACCTAGCAGGCACTTGGACTATCTAGGTTAACTAGCGGGCACTTGGACTATGTAGGTTAACTAGAGGACACTTGGACTATCTAGGTAAACTAGCAGGCTCTTGAACTATCTAGGTTACCTAGCGGGCACTTGGACTATATAGGTTACCTAGCGGGCACTTGGACTATGTAGGTTAACTAGCGTGCACTTGGATTATGTAAGTTTCTTAGCGGGCACTTGGACTATGTAGGTGAACTAGCGTACCTTTGGACTATCTAGGTTACGTAGCGGGCACTTGGTATGTAGGTTAACTAGCGGGCACTTGGACTATCTAGGTTAACTAGCGGGCCTTGGACTATCTAGGTTACCTAGCGGGCACTTGGACTATATAGGTTACCTAGCGGGCACTTGGACTATGTAGGTTACCTAGTGGGCACTTGAACTATCTAGGTTAACGAACGGGCACTTGGACTTCTAGGTTAACGAATGGGCACTTGGTCTATGTCGGTTGCCTACCGGGCACTTCGACTATGTAGGTTAGGTAATGGGCACTTGGACTATCTAGGTTACCTAGCGGGAACTTGGACAATGTAAGTTACCTAGCGGGCACTTGGACTATCTAGGTTACCTAACGGGCACTTTGACTATCTAGGTTACATAGCGGGCACTTGGACTATGTAGGTTAACTAGCGAGCACTTGGACTCTAGGTTACCTAGCGGGCACTTGGATTATCTTGGTTACCTAGCGGGCACTTCGACAGTCTAGGTTGCCTAGAGGGCACGTGGACTATCTAGGTTAACTAACGGGCACTAGGATCATCTAGGTAAACTAGCGGGCACTTGGACTATCTAGGTTACCTAGAAGGCACTTGGATTATGAAGGATCCCTAGCTGGCACTTGGACTATCTAGGTTACCTATCGGGCACTTGGACTATGTAGGTTAACTAGCGGACATTTGCACGATCTAGGTTAAGTAGCGGGCCCTTGCACTATGTAGGTTAACTAACGGGCCCATGGATTATGTAGGTTTACTAGCAGGCACTTGGACTATGTAGGTTAACTAGCGGCCATTTGGACTGTCTAGGTTACCTGCGGGCATTTGGATTGTCTAGGTTAACGAAGGGGCACTTGGACTATGTAGGTTACGTAGCCGCCACTTGGACTATCTATGTTAGCTAACAGGCACTTGGACTATCTAGGTTACCTAGCGGGCACTTGTACTATCTAGGATACCTAGCTGGCACTTGGACTATGTAGGTTACCTAGCGGTCACTTGGACTATCTAGGTTACCAAGCGGGCCATTGGACTATGTAGGTTTCCTAGCTGGCACTTGGACTATGTACATACCCTAGTGCGCACATGGACTATCCAGGTTACCTAGCGGGCACTTGGACTATGTACGTCCCCTAGTGGGCACTTGGACTATAAAGGTTAACTAACGGGAACTAGGACTATCTAGGTTAACTAGTGGGCACTTGGACTATCTAGGTTACCTAGCGGGCACTTGGATTATGAAGGATCCCTAGCGGGCACTTGGACCATCTAGGTTACCTAGCGGGCACTTGGACTATGTAGGTTAACTAGCGGACACTTGCACGATCTAGGTTAACTATCGGGCCCTTGCACTATGTAGGTTAACTAACGGGCCCATGTATTATGTAGGTTTACTAGCAGCCACTTGGACTATCTAGGTTAACTAGCGGGCACGTGAACTATGTAGTTTCCCTAGCGGGCATTTGGACTATTTAGGTTACCAAGCGGGCACTTGGACTATGTAGGTTACCTAGCGAGCACTTGGACTATCTAGGTTACCTAGCAGGCACTTTGACTATCTAGGTTAACTAACGGGCACTTGGACTGTGTAGGTTGCCTAGCGGGCAATTGGACTATGTAGGTTCCCAAGCGTGCACTTGGATTATGTAGGTTCCCTATCGGGCACTTGGACTATGTAGGTTAACTAGCGGGCACTTGGACTGTCTAGGTTACCTAGCGGGCATTTGGATTATCTAGGTTAACGAACGGGCACTTGGACTATGTAGGTTAACTAGCGGGCACTTGGACTGTCTAGGTTACCTAGCGGGCATTTGGATTATCTAGGTTAACGAATGGGCACTTGGACTATGTAGGTTACCTAGCCGCCACTTGGACTATCTATGTTAGCTAACAGGCACTTGGACTATCTAGGTTCCCTAGCGGGCACTTGTACTATCTAGGATACCTAGCTGGCACGTGGACTATGTAGGTCAACTAGCGGGCCCTTGGACTACCTAGGTTAGCTAACGGGCACTTCGATTATGTAGGTTAACTAGCGGGCACTTGGAATATGTAGGTTAACTAGCGGACACTTGCACTATGTAGGTTAACTAGTGGGCCCATGGACTATGTAGGTTTACTAGCGGACCCTTGGACTATCTAGGTTCCCTAAAGGGCACTTGGACTATCTAGGTGACCGAACGGGCACTTGGACTATCTAGGTTACCTAGCGGGCCCTTGGACTATGTAGGCTAACTAGGGGGCCCTTGGACGATCTAGGTTACCTAGCGGGTACTTGAACTATCTAGGTTAATTAGCGGACACTTGCAATATCTAGGTTTCCTAGCGGGAACTTGGACTATGTACGTTCCCTAGTGGGCACTTGGACTATCTATGTTAACTAGCGGGCACTTGGAATATGTAGGTTAACTTGAGGACACTTGCACTATGTAGGTTACCTAGCGGGCACTTGGACTATGTAGGTTACCTAGTGGGCACTTGGACTATCTAGGTTAACGAACGGGCACTTGGAATATGCAGGTAACCTAGCGGGCACTTGGACTATCTAGGTTAACGAACGGGCACTTGGAGTATGTAGGTTGCTTACCGGGCACTTGGACTATCTAGGTTAAGTAACGGGCACTTGGACTATATAGGTTACCTAGCGGGAACTTGGACAATGTAAGTTACCTAGCGGGCACTTGGGCTATGTAGGTTAACTAGCGAGCCCTTGGACTCTAGGTTACCTAGCGGGCACTTGGACTATCTAGATTACCTAGCGGGCACTTGGACAGTCTAGGTTACCTAGCGGGCACTTGGACTATATAGGTTAACGAACGGGCACTTGGACTATGTAGGTTCCCTAGCGGGCACTTGGACTATGTAGGATCCCTATCGGACATTTGGACTATTTAGGTTACCTAGCGGGCACTTGGACTATCTAGGTTAACTAGTGGGCACTTGGACTATCTAGGTCAACTAGCGGGCCCTTGGACTATGTAGGTTAACTAGCGGGCACTTGGACGATCTAGGTTAACTAGAGGACACTTGGACTATCTAGGTTAACAAGCGGGCACTTGGATGATCAATGTTAACTAGCGGGCACTTGGACAATCCAGGTTAGATAACGGGCACTTGGACTAAGTACGTCCCCTAGTGGGCACATGGACTATCTAGATTAACTAACGGGCACTAGGACTATCTAGGTTAACTAGCGGGCACTTGGACTATCTAGGTTACCTAGCTGGCACTTGGACTATGAATGTTCCCTAGCGGGCAATTGGATTATCTAGGTTACCTAGCGGTCACTTGGAATATGTAGGTCAACTAGCGGGCCCTTACACTATGTAGGTTACCTAGCGGGCACTTGAACTATGTAGGTTAACTCGCGGACACTGGCACGATCTAGGTTAACTAGCGGGCTCTTGCACTATGTAGGTTTACTAGCGGGCCAATTTACTATGTAGGTTAACTAGCGGGCACTTGGACTATGTACGTTCCCTAGCGGGCACTTGGACTATCTATGTTAACTATCGGGCACTTGGAATATGTAGGTTAACTAGCGGACACTTGCACTATGTAGGTTACCTTGCAGGCACTTGGACTATCTAGGTTAACTAGTGGGCACTTGGACTATCTAGGTTAACTAGCGTACACTTGGACTATGTAGGGTCCTTAGCGGGCACTTGTACTATGTAGGTGAACTAGCGTGCCCTTGGACTATCTAGGTTACCTAGCTGGCACTTGGACTATATAGGTTACCTAACGGGCACTTGGACTATGTAGGTTACCTAGTGGGCACTTTTACTATCTAGGTTAACGAACGGGCACTTGGACTTCTAGGTTAACGAACGGGCACTTGGTCTATGTACGTTGCCTACCGGGCACTTGGACTATGTAGGTTAGGTAATGGGCACTTGGACTATCTAGGTTACATAGCGGGAACTTGGACAATGTAAGTTACCTAGCGGGCACTTGGACTATCTAGGTTACCTAACGGGCACTTTGACTATCTAGGTTACATAGCGGGCACTTGGACTATGTAGGTTAACTAGCGAGCACTTGGACTCTAGGTTACCTAGCGGGCACTTGGATTATCTAGGTTACCTAGCGGGCACTTCGACAGTCTAGGTTACCTAGCGGGTGCTTGGACTATATAGGTTAACGAACGGGCACTTGGACTATGTAGGTTACCCTGCGGGCACTTGGACTATGTAGGATCCCTATCGGACATTTGGACTACTTAGGTTACCTAGCGGGCACTTGGACTATCTAGGTTAACTAGCGGGCACTTGGACTATCTAGGTTAGCTAGCGGGCACTTGGACTTTCTAGGTCAACTAGCAGGTCCTTGTACTATGTAGGTTAACTAGCAAGCACTTGGACTATCTAGGTTAACTAGTGGACCTTGGACTACGTAGGTCAACTAGCGAACCCTTGGACTATGTAGGTTAACTAGCGGCACTTGGACGATCTAGGTTAACTAGAGAACACTTGGACTATCTAGGTTAACAAGCGGGCACTTGGATGATCAATGTTAACTAGCGGGCACTTGGACAATCCAGGTTAGATAACGGGCACTTGGACTAAGTACGTCCCCTAGTGGGCACATGGACTATCTAGATTAACTAACGGGCACTAGGACTATCTAGGTTAACTAGCGGGCACTTGGACTATCTAGGTTACCTAGCTGGCACTTGGACTATGAATGTTCCCTAGCGGGCAATTGGATTATCTAGGTTACCTAGCGGTCACTTGGAATATGTAGGTCAACTAGCGGGCCCTTACACTATGTAGGTTACCTAGCGGGCACTTGAACTATGTAGGTTAACTCGCGGACACTTGCACGATCTAGGTTAACTAGCGGGCTCTTGCACTATGTAGGTTTACTAGCGGGCCCATTTACTATGTAGGTTAACTAGCGGGCACTTGGACTATGTACGTTCCCTAGCGGGCACTTGGACTATCTATGTTAACTATCGGGCACTTGCAATATGTAGGTTAACTAGCGGACACTTGCACTATGTAGGTTACCTTGCAGGCACTTGGACTATCTAGGTTAACTAGTGGGCACTTGGACTATCTAGGTTAACTAGCGTACACTTGGACTATGTAGGGTCCTTAGCGGGCACTTGTACTATGTAGGTGAACTAGCGTGCCCTTGGACTATCTAGGTTACGTAGCGGGCACTTGGTATGTAGGTTAACTAGCGGGCACTTGGACTATGTAGTTTAACTAGCGGGCCCTTGGACTATCTAGGTTACCTAGCTGGCACTTGGACTATATAGGTTACCTAACGGGCACTTGGACTATGTAGGTTACCTAGTGGGCACTTTTACTATCTAGGTTAACGAACGGGCACTTGGACTTCTAGGTTAACGAACGGGCACTTGGTCTATGTACGTTGCCTACCGGGCACTTGGACTATGTAGGTTAGGTAATGGGCACTTGGACTATCTAGGTTACCTAGCGGGAACTTGGACAATGTAAGTTACCTAGCGGGCCCTTGGACTATCTAGGTTACCTAACGGGCACTTTGACTATCTAGGTTACATAGCGGGCACTTGGACTATGTAGGTTAACTAGCGAGCACTTGGACTCTAGGTTACCTAGCGGGCACTTGGATTATCTAGGTTACCTAGCGGGCACTTCGACAGTCTAGGTTACCTAGCGGGTGCTTGGACTATATAGGTTAACGAACGGGCACTTGGACTATGTAGGTTACCCTGCGGGCACTTGGACTATGTAGGATCCCTATCGGACATTTGGACTACTTAGGTTACCTAGCGGGCACTTGGACTATCTAGGTTAACTAGCGGGCACTTGGACTATCTAGGTTACCTAGCGGGCACTTCGACTTTCTAGGTCAACTAGCAGGTCCTTGTACTATGTAGGTTAACTAGCAAGCACTTGGACTATCTAGGTTAACTAGTGGACCTTGGACTACGTAGGTCAACTAGCAGGCCCTTGGACTATGTACGTTAACTAGCGGGCACTTGGACGATCTAGGTTAACTAGAGGGCACATGGCCTATATAGGTTAACGAGCATGCACTTGGACTATCTAGGTTAACTAGCGGGCACTTGGATGATCAATGTTAACTAGCAGGCACTTGGACTATCTAGGTTAGCTAACGGGCACTTGGACTATGTAGGTTACCTAGCGAGCACTTGGACTATCTAGGTTACCTAGCAGGCACTTTGACTATCTAGGTTAACTAACGGGCACTTGGACTGTGTAGGTTGCCTAGCGGGCAATTGGACTATGTAGGTTCCCAAGCGTGCACTTGGATTATGTAGGTTCCCTATCGGGCACTTGGACTATGTAGGTTAACTAGCGGGCACTTGGACTGTCTAGGTTACCTAGCGGGCATTTGGATTATCTAGGTTAACGAACGGGCACTTGGACTATGTAGGTTAACTAGCGGGCACTTGGACTGTCTAGGTTACCTAGCGGGCATTTGGATTATCTAGGTTAACGAATGGGCACTTGGACTATGTAGGTTACCTAGCCGCCACTTGGACTATCTATGTTAGCTAACAGGCACTTGGACTATCTAGGTTCCCTAGCGGGCACTTGTACTATCTAGGATACCTAGCTGGCACGTGGACTATGTAGGTCAACTAGCGGGCCCTTGGACTACCTAGGTTAGCTAACGGGCACTTCGATTATGTAGGTTAACTAGCGGGCACTTGGAATATGTAGGTTAACTAGCGGACACTTGCACTATGTAGGTTAACTAGTGGGCCCATGGACTATGTAGGTTTACTAGCGGACCCTTGGACTATCTAGGTTCCCTAAAGGGCACTTGGACTATCTAGGTGACCGAACGGGCACTTGGACTATCTTGGTTACCTAGCGGGCCCTTGGACTATGTAGGCTAACTAGGGGGCCCTTGGACGATCTAGGTTACCTAGCGGGTACTTGAACTATCTAGGTTAATTAGCGGACACTTGCAATATCTAGGTTTCCTAGCGGGAACTTGGACTATGTACGTTCCCTAGCGGGCACTTGGACTATCTATGTTAACTAGCGGGCACTTGGAATATGTAGGTTAACTAGAGGACACTTGCACTATGTAGGTTACCTAGCGGGCACTTGGACTATGTAGGTTACCTAGTGGGCACTTGGACTATCTAGGTTAACGAACGGGCACTTGGAATATGCAGGTAACCTAGCGGGCACTTGGACTGTCTAGGTTACCTAGCGGGCACTTGGACTATCTAGGTTAACGAACGGGCACTTGGAGTATGTAGGGTGCTTACCGGGCACTTGGACTATCTAGGTTAAGTAACGGGCACTTGGACTATCTAGGTTACCTAGCGGGAACTTGGACAATGTAAGTTACCTAGCGGGCACTTGGGCTATGTAGGTTAACAAGCGAGCCCTTGGACTCTAGGTTACCTAGCGGGCACTTGGACTATCTAGATTACCTAGCGGGCACTTGGACAGTCTAGGTTACCTAGCGGGCACTTGGACTATATAGGTTAACGAACGGGCATTTGGACCATGTAGGTTACCTAGCGGGCACTTGGACTATGTAGGATCCCTATCGGACATTTGGACTATTTAGGTTACCTAGCGGGCACTTGGACTATCTAGGTTAACTAGTGGGCACTTGGACTATCTAGGTCAACTAGCGGGCCCTTGTACTATGTAGGTTAACTAGCGAGCACTTGGACTATCTAGGTTAACTACCGGACCTTGGACTACGTAGGTCAACTAGCGAACCCTTGGACTATGTAGGTTAACTAGCGGGCACTTGGACGATCTAGGTTAACTAGAGGACACTTGGACTATCTAGGTTAACAAGCGGGCACTTGGATGATCAATGTTAACTAGCGGGCACTTGGACAATCCAGGTTAGATAACGGGCACTTGGACTAAGTACGTCCCCTAGTGGGCACATGGACTATCTAGATTAACTAACGGGCACTAGGACTATCTAGGTTAACTAGCGGGCACTTAGACTATAAAGGTTACCTAGCTGGCACTTGGACTATGAATGTTCCCTAGCGGGCAATTGGATTATCTAGGTTACCTAGCGGTCACTTGGAATATGTAGGTCAACTAGCGGGCCCTTACACTATGTAGGTTACCTAGCGGGCACTTGAACTATGTAGGTTAACTCGCGGACACTTGCACGATCTAGGTTAACTAGCGGGCTCTTGCACTATGTAGGTTTACTAGCGGGCCCATTTACTATGTAGGTTAACTAGCGGGCACTTGGACTATGTACGTTCCCTAGCGGGCACTTGGACTATCTATGTTAACTATCGGGCACTTGGAATATGTAGGTTAACTAGCGGACACTTGCACTATGTAGGTTACCTTGCAGGCACTTGGACTATCTAGGTTAACTAGTGGGCACTTGGACTATCTAGGTTAACTAGCGTACACTTGGACTATGTAGGGTCCTTAGCGGGCACTTGTACTATGTAGGTGAACTAGCGTGCCCTTGGACTATCTAGGTTACCTAGCTGGCACTTGGACTATATAGGTTACCTAACGGGCACTTGGACTATGTAGGTTACCTAGTGGGCACTTTTACTATCTAGGTTAACGAACGGGCACTTGGACTTCTAGGTTAACGAACGGGCACTTGGTCTATGTACGTTGCCTACCGGGCACTTGGACTATGTAGGTTAGGTAATGGGCACTTGGACTATCTAGGTTACATAGCGGGAACTTGGACAATGTAAGTTACCTAGCGGGCACTTGGACTATCTAGGTTACCTAACGGGCACTTTGACTATCTAGGTTACATAGCGGGCACTTGGACTATGTAGGTTAACTAGCGAGCACTTGGACTCTAGGTTACCTAGCGGGCACTTGGATTATCTAGGTTACCTAGCGGGCACTTCGACAGTCTAGGTTACCCAGCGGGTGCTTGGACTATATAGGTTAACGAATGGGCACTTGGACTATGTAGGTTACCCTGCGGGCACTTGGACTATGTAGGATCCCTATCGAACATTTGGACTACTTAGGTTACCTAGCGGGCACTTGGACTATCTAGGTTAGCTAGCGGGCACTTGGACTTTCTAGGTCAACTAGCAGGTCCTTGTACTATGTAGGTTAACTAGCAAGCACTTGGACTATCTAGGTTAACTAGTGGACCTTGGACTACATAGGTCAACTAGCGGGCCCTTGGACTATGTAGGTTAACTAGCATGCACTTGGACTAACTAGGTTAACTAGCGGGCACTTGGATGATCAATGTTAACTAGCGGGCACTTGGACGATCTAGGTTAGCTAACGGGCACTTGGACTATGTAGGTTACCTAGCGAGCACTTGGACTATCTAGGTTACCTAGCAGGCACTTTGACTATCTAGGTTAACTAACGGGCACTTGGACTGTGTAGGTTGCCTAGCGGGCAATTGGACTATGTAGGTTCCCAAGCGTGCACTTGGATTATGTAGGTTCCCTATCGGGCACTTGGACTATGTAGGTTAACTAGCGGGCACTTGGACTGTCTAGGTTACCTAGCAGGCATTTGGATTATCTAGGTTAACGAACGGGCACTTGGACTATGTAGGTTAACTAGCGGGCACTTGGACTGTCTAGGTTACCTAGCGGGCATTTGGATTATCTAGGTTAACGAATGGGCACTTGGACTATGTAGGTTACCTAGCCGCCACTTGGACTATCTATGTTAGCTAACAGGCACTTGGACTATCTAGGTTCCCTAGCGGGCACTTGTACTATCTAGGATACCTAGCTGGCACGTGGACTATGTAGGTCAACTAGCGGGCCCTTGGACTACCTAGGTTAGCTAACGGGCACTTCGATTATGTAGGTTAACTAGCGGGCACTTGGAATATGTAGGTTAACTAGCGGACACTTGCACTATGTAGGTTAACTAGTGGGCCCATGGACTATGTAGGTTTACTAGCGGACCCTTGGACTATCTAGGTTCCCTAAAGGGCACTTGGACTATCTAGGTGACCGAACGGGCACTTGGACTATCTAGGTTACCTAGCGGGCCCTTGGACTATGTAGGCTAACTAGGGGGCCCTTGGACGATCTAGGTTACCTAGCGGGTACTTGAACTATCTAGGTTAATTAGCGGACACTTGCAATATCTAGGTTTCCTAGCGGGAACTTGGACTATGTACGTTCCCTAGCGGGCACTTGGACTATCTATGTTAACTAGCGGGCACTTGGAATATGTAGGTTAACTAGAGGACACTTGCACTATGTAGGTTACCTAGCGGGCACTTGGACTATGTAGGTTACCTAGTGGGCACTTGGACTATCTAGGTTAACGAACGGGCACTTGGAATATGCAGGTAACCTAGCGGGCACTTGGACTGTCTAGGTTACCTAGCGGGCACTTGGACTATCTAGGTTAACGAACGGGCACTTGGAGTATGTAGGTTGCTTACCGGGCACTTGGACTATCTAGGTTAAGTAACGGGCACTTGGACTATCTAGGTTACCTAGCGGGAACTTGGACAATGTAAGTTACCTAGCGGGCACTTGGGCTATGTAGGTTAACAAGCGAGCCCTTGGACTCTAGGTTACCTAGCGGGCACTTGGACTATCTAGATTACCTAGCGGGCACTTGGACAGTCTAGGTTACCTAGCGGGCACTTGGACTATATAGGTTAACGAACGGGCATTTGGACCATGTAGGTTACCTAGCGGGCACTTGGACTATGTAGGATCCCTATCGGACATTTGGACTATTTAGGTTACCTAGCGGGCACTTGGACTATCTAGGTTAACTAGTGGGCACTTGGACTATCTAGGTCAACTAGCGGGCCCTTGTACTATGTAGGTTAACTAGCGAGCACTTGGACTATCTAGGTTAACTAGCGGACCTTGGACTACGTAGGTCAACTAGCAAACCCTTGGACTATGTAGGTTAACTAGCGGGCACTTGGACGATCTAGGTTAACTAGAGGACACTTGGACTATCTAGGTTAACAAGCGGGCACTTGGATGATCAATGTTAACTAGCGGGCACTTGGACAATCCAGGTTAGATAACGGGCACTTGGACTAAGTACGTCCCCTAGTGGGCACATGGACTATCTAGATTAACTAACGGGCACTAGGACTATCTAGGTTAACTAGCGGGCACTTGGACTATCTAGGTTACCTAGCTGGCACTTGGATTATGAATGTTCCCTAGCGGGCAATTGGATTATCTAGGTTACCTAGCGGTCACTTGGACTATGTAGGTCAACTAGCGGGCCCTTACACTATGTAGGTTACCTAGCGGGCACTTGAACTATGTAGGTTAACTCGCGGACACTTGCACGATCTAGGTTAACTAGCGGGCTCTTGCACTATGTAGGTTTACTAGCGGGCCCATTTACTATGTAGGTTAACTAGCGGGCACTTGGACTATGTACGTTCCCTAGCGGGCACTTGGACTATCTATGTTAACTATCGGGCACTTGGAATATGTAGGTTAACTAGCGGACACTTGCACTATGTAGGTTACCTTGCAGGCACTTGGACTATCTAGGTTAACTAGCGTACACTTGGACTATGTAGGGTCCTTAGCGGGCACTTGTACTATGTAGGTGAACTAGCGTGCCCTTGGACTATCTAGGTTACGTAGCGGGCACTTGGTATGTAGGTTAACTAGCGGGCACTTGGACTATGTAGGTTAACTAGCGGGCCCTTGGACTATCTAGGTTACCTAGCTGGCACTTGGAATATATAGGTTACCTAACGAGCACTTGGACTATGTAGGTTACCTAGTGGGCACTTTTACTATCTAGGTTAACGAACGGGCACTTGGACTTCTAGGTTAACGAACGGGCACTTGGTCTATGTACGTTGCCTACCGGGCACTTGGACTATGTAGGTTAGGTAATGGGCACTTGGACTATCTAGGTTACCTAGCGGGAACTTGGACAATGTAAGTTACCTAGCGGGCACTTGGACTATCTAGGTTACCTAACGGGCACTTTGACTATCTAGGTTACATAGCGGGCACTTGGACTATGTAGGTTAACTAGCGAGCACTTGGACTCTAGGTTACCTAGCGGGCACTTGGATTATCTAGGTTACCTAGCGGGCACTTCGACAGTCTAGGTTACCTAGCGGGTGCTTGGACTATATAGGTTAACGAACGGGCACTTGGACTATGTAGGTTACCTAGCGGGCACTTGGACTATGTAGGATCCCTATCGGACATTTCGACTACTTAGGTTACCTAGCGGGCACTTGGACTATCTAGGTTAGCTAGCGGGCACGTGGACTTTCTAGGTCAACTAGCAGGTCCTTGTACTATGTAGGTTAACTAGCGAGCACTTGGACTATCTAGGTTAACTAGTGGACCTTGGACTACGTAGGTCAACTAGCGGGCCCTTGGACTATGTAGGTTAACTAGCGGGCACTTGGACGATCTAGGTTAACTAGAGGGCACATGGCCTATATAGGTTAACTAGCATGCACTTGGACTATCTAGGTTAACTAGCGGGCACTTGGATGATCAATGTTAACTAGCGGGCACTTGGACTATCTAGGTTAGCTAAAGGGCACTTGGACTAAGTACGTCCCCTAGTGGGCACATGGACTATCTAGATTAACTAACGGGCACTAGGACTATCTAGGTTAACTAGCCGGCACTTGGACTATCTAGGTTACCTAGCTGGCACTTGGACTATGAATATTCCCTAGCGGGCAATTGGATTATCTAGGTTACCTAGCGGGCACTTGGACTATGTAGGTCAAGTAGCGGGCCCTTGGACTATCTAGGTTAGCGAACTGGCACTTGGACTATGTAGGTTATCTAGCGGACACTTGCACGATCTAGGTTAACTAGCGGGCCCATTGACTATGTAGGTTAACAAGCGGGCACTTAGACGATCTAGGTTAACTAGCGGGCACTTGGACGATCTAGGTTAACTAGCGGGCACTTGGATTATCTAGGTTACCTAGCGGGCACTTGGACTATGTAGATTCCCTAGCGGGCATTTGGACTATATAGATAACCTAGCGGGCACTTAGACTCTGTAGGTTACCTAGCGGGCACTTGGACTATCTAGGTTACCTAGCTGGCACTTGAACTATCTACGTTACCTAGCGGGTTCTTGGAGTATGTAGGTTACTTAGCCGGCTGTTGGACTATTTAGGTTACCAAGCGGGCACTTGGACTATCTAGGTTAACTAACGGGCACTTGGAATATGTAGGTTACCTAGCGGGCACTTGGAATATGTAGGTTACCTAGCGGGCACTTGGACTATGTAGGTTCCCTATCAGGCACTTGGAGAATGTAGGTTAACTAGGGGGCACTAGGACTATGTAGGTTACCTAGCGGGCCCTTGGACTATCTAGGTTACCTAGCGGGCATTTAGAGTATTTAGGCTCCCTAGCGGGCATTTGGACTATATTGATTATCTAGCGGGCATTTAGACTTTGTAGGTTACCTAGCGGGCACATGGACTATCTAGGTTACCTAGCTGGCACTTGAACTATCTACGTTACCTAGCGGGTTCTTGGAATATGTAGGTTACCTAGCGGGCTGTTGGACTATCTAGGTTACCTAAAGGGCACTTGGACTATCTAGGTTAACTAACGGGCACTTGGACTATGTAGGTTCCCTAGCGGGCCCTTGGACTATGTAAGTTCTCTAGCGGGTATTTGGACTATGTGGGTTCCCTAGCGGGCATTTGGACTATCTAGGTTACCTAACGGGCACTTGAATTGTATAGGTTCCCTAGCGGGCACTTGGACTATGTAAGTTCCCTAAGGACACTTGAACTATGTAAGTTAACTAACAGGTACTTGGACTATGTAGGTAAACTAGCGGGCCCTTGGACTATCTAGGTTACCTAGCAGGCTGTTGGACTATCTAGGTTACCTAGCGGGCACTTGGACTATCTAGGTTAACAAATGGGCACTTGGACTATGTAGGTTCCCTAGCAGGCCCTTGGACTATGTAAGTTCCCTAGCGGGCACTTGGACTATGTGGGTTCCCTTGCGGGCATTTGGACTATCTAGGTTACCTAACGGGCACTTCGACTATGTAGGTTCCCAAGCGGGAACTTGGACTATGTATGTTCCCTATGGACACCTGAACTATGTAAGTTAACTACCAGGCACTTGTACTATGTAGGTTAACTAGCGGGCCCTTGGACTATCTAGGTTACCTAGCGGGCACTTGGACAATGTAGGTTAACTACCGGGCACTTGCACTATCTAGGTTACCTGCGGGCACTTGGACTATGTACGTTCCCTAGCGGGCTCTTGGACTATCTATGTTAACTAGCGGGCACTTGGACTATGTAGGTTAACTAGGGGACACTTGCACTATATATGTTACCTCGCGGCACTTGGACTATCTAGGTTAACTAGCGTGCACTTGGACAACATAGGTTACCTAGCGGGCACTTGGACTATCTAGGTTAACGAACGGGCACTTGGACTATGTAGGTTACCTACCGGGCACTTGTCCTATGTAGGATCCCTATCGGACATTTGGACTACTTAGGTTACCTAGCGGGCACTTGGACTATCAAGGTTAACTAGCGGGCACTTGGACTATCTAGGTCAACAAGCGGGCCCTTGTACTATGTAGGTTAACTAGCGAGCACTTGGACTATCTAGGATAACTAGGGGAACTTGGACTACGTAGGAAAACTGGCGGGCCCTTGGACTATGTAGGTTAACTGGCGGGCACTTGGACCATCTAGGTTAACTAGAGGGCACTTGGACTATCTAGGTTAACTAGCGTGCACTTGGACTATCTAGGATAAATAGCGGGCACTTGGATGATCAATGTTAACTAGCGGGCACTTGGACTATCTATGTTAGCTAACGGGCACTTGGACTAAGTACGTCCCCTAGTGGGCACTTGGACTATCTAGGTTGACTAACGGGCACTAGGACTATCTAGGTTAACTAGCGGGCACTTGGACTATCTAGGTTACCTAGCTGGCACTTGGACTATGAATGTTCCCTAGCGGGCAATTGGATTATCTAGGTTACCTAGCGGGCACTTGGATTATGTAGGTCAACTAGTGGGCCCTTGGACTATCTAGGTTAGCTAACTGGCACTTGGACTATGTAGGTTAACTAGTGGACACTTGCACGATTTAGGTTAACTAGCGGGCTCTTGCACTATGTAGGTTAACTAGCGGGCACTTGGACGATCTAGGTTACCTAGCGGGCACTTGGATTATGTAGGTTCCCTAGAGGGAATTTGGACTATATAGATAAGCTAGCGGGCACTTAGACTCTGTTGGTTACCTAGCGGGCACTTGGACTATCTAGTTTACCTAGATGGTACTTGAACTATCTACGTTACCTAGCGGGTTCTTGGAGTATGTAGGTTACCTAGCGGGCTGTTGGACTATCTAGGTTACCAAGCGGGCACTTGGACTATCTAGGTTAACTAACGGGCACTTGGACTATGTAGGTTCCCTATCGGGCACTTGGAGAATGTAGGTTAACTAGGGGGCACTAGGACTATGTAGGTTACCTAGCGGGCCCTTTGACTATCTAGGTTACCTAACGGGCATTTGGACTATGTAGGCTCCCTAGCGGGCATTTGGAGTATATAGATTACCTAGCGGGCACTTAGACTTTGTAGGTTACCTAGCGGGCATTTGGACTATCTAAGTTACCTAACGGGCACTAGGACTATGTAGGTTCCCTAGCGGGCACTTGGATTATGTAGGTTCCCTATCGGGCACTTGGGCTATGTAGGTTAACTAGCGGGCATTTGTACTATGTAGCTTCCCTATCGGGCACTTAGAGGATGTAGGTTAACTAGGGGGCACTAGGACAATGTAGGTTACCTACTGGGCCCTTGGATTATCTAGGTAACCTAGGGGGAACCTGGACTATGTAGGTTATCTAGTGGGCACTTGGACTATCTAGGTTACCTAGCAGGCACTTGGACTATGTAGGTTAACTAGTGGGCACTTGGACTATCTAGGTTACCTAGCGGGCACTTGGAATATGTACGTTCCCTAGCGGGCACGTGGACTATCTACGTTATCTAGCGGGCACATGGACTATGTACGTTACCTAGCGGGCACTTGGACTTTCTATGTTAACTAGCGGGCACTTGGACTATGTAGGTTCCCTATCAGGCACATGGACTAGATTGGTTCCCTAGCGGGCACTTGGTCTATCTAGGTTAACTAGCGGGCAATTGGACTATCTAGGTTAACGAACGGGCACTTGGACTATGTAGGTAACCTAGTGGTCACTTGAACTGTCTAGGTTACCTAGCGGGCACATGGACTATCTAGGTTAACTAGCGGTCCCTTGCACGATGTAGGTTAACTAGCGGTCCCTTGGAAGATGTAGGTTAACTAGCAGGCCCTTGGACTATGTAGGTTAACTAGCGGGCCCTTGGACTATGTAGGTTAACTAGCGTGCACTTGGACGATCTAGGTTAACTAGCGGGTACTTGGACTTTGTAGGTTAACCCAGGGGCCCTTGGACTATGTAGATTAACTAGCGGCACTTGGACTAACTACTTTAACTAGCGGGCCCTTGGACTATGTAAATTCCCTAGCGGGCTCTTGGACTATGTATGTTCCATAGCGGGCACTTGGACTATGTAAGTTCCAGAGCGGGCACTTGTACTATCTAGGTTCCCTAGCGGGCACTTGTACTATATAGGTTAACTAGCGGACACTTGGACGATCTAGGTTACCTAGCGGGTACTTGGACTATGTAGGTTAACTAGTGGGCCCTTGAACAGTGTAGATTAACTAGCGGCACTTGGACTATCTACGTTAACTAGCGCGCCGTAGAACTATGTAGATTCCGTAGTGGGCACTTGGACTACATAGGTTCCCTAGGGGGCACTTGGACTCTGTATGTTCCCTAGCGGGCACTTGGACTATGTATGTTCCCTACAGACACTTAAACTATGTAAGTTAACTACCGGGCACTTGGACTATGTAGGTTAACTAGCGGGCCCTTGGACTATCTAGGTTACCTAGCGGGCACTTGGACTATGTAGGTTAACCACCGGGCACTTGCACTATCTAGGTTAACGAACGTGCACTTGGACTATGTAGGTAACCTAGTGGACACTTGGACAATCTAGGTTACCTAGCGGGCAATTGGACTATCTAGGTTAACGAACGGGCACTTGGACTATCTAGGTTGCCTAGCGGGCACTTGGACTATGTAAGTTACCTAGTGGGCACTTGGACTATCTAGGTTACCTAGCGGGCACTTGGACTATGTAGGTTAACTAGCGGGCACTTGGACTATCTAGGTTACCGAACGGGCATTTGGAATATGTAGGTAACCTAGCGGGCACTTGGACAGTCTAAGTTACCTAGCGGGCTCTTGGACATCTAGGTTAACGAACGGGCACTTGGACTATGTATGTTTCATAGCGGGCAATTGGACTATCTAGGTTAGGTAACGGGTACTTGGACTATCTAGGTTACCTAGCGGGAACTTGAACTATGTAGTTTACCTAGCGGGCACTTGGACAATCTAGATTACCTAACAGACACTTGGACTATGTAGGTTAACTAGCGGACACTTGGACGATCTAGGTTAACTAGCGGGCACTTGGAATATCTAGGTTAACTAGCTTGCCCTTGGACTGTGTAGGTTAACTAGCGGGAACTTGGACTATCTAGGTTAACTAGCGGGTTATTGGACTATGTAGGTTAACTAGCGGGCAGTTGGACTATCTAGGTTAACTTGCTGACCTTGGACTATGTAGGTTACCTAGCGGGCACTTGGACTATCTAGGTTAACTAGCTGACCTTGGACTATGTAGGTTAACTAGCGGGCACTTGGACTATCTAGGTTAACTAGCGGGCACTTGCACAATGCATGTTCCCTAGTGGGCATTTTGATTATGTAGGTTCCTAGCGGGCACTTGGACTATATAAGTTCCCTATGGGCACTTGGACTATGTAGTTTCCCTATCAGGTACTTGGAATATGTAGGTTCCCTAACGGGCACTTGGACTATGTAGGTTCCTCAGCGGGCACGTGGACTATGTAGGTTCCCTATCAGGCATTGGACTATGTAGGTTAACTAGCAGGACCTTGGACTATCGAGGTTACCTAGCGGGCACTTGGACTATGTAGGTTAAGTAGCGGACACTTGGACTATCTAGGTTACCTAGCGGGCACTTGAACTATGTACATACCCTAGCGGGCACTTGACTATCTAGGTTACCTAGCGGGCACTTGGACTCTGTATGTTCCCTACGGACACTTGAACTATGTAAGTTAACTACCGGGCACTTGGACTATGTAGGTTAACTAGCGGGCCCTTGGACTATCTAGGTTACCTAGCGGGCACTTGGACTATGAAGGTTAACTACCGGGCACTTGCACTATCTAGGTTACCGAACGGGCATTTGGACAATGTAGGTAACCTAGCGGGCACTTGGATAATCTAGCTTACCTAGCGGGCACTTGCACTTTTAGGTTAACGAACGGGCACTTGTACTATGTATGTTGCATAGCGGGCAATTGGACTATCTAGGTTAGGTAACGGGCACTTGGACTATCTAGGTTTCTTAGCGGGTACTTGGACTATGTAGGGTAACTAGCGGACCCTTGGACTATGTAGATTAATAGCGGCACTTGGACTATCTAGGTTAAGTAGTGGGCACTTGGACTATAGGTTCCCTAGCGGGCATTTGGACTATATAGGTTACCTAGCGGGCACTTGGACTATGTAGGTTTCCCAGCGGGCACTTGGACTATCTAGGTTAACGAACGGGCACTTAGACTATGTAGGTAACCTAGCGGGCACTTGGACAGTCTAGGTTTCCTAGCTGGCACTTGGACTATGTAGGTCAACTAGCGGGCCCTTGGACTATCTAGGTTAGCTAACGGGCACTTAGATTATGTAGGTTACCTAGCTGGCACTTGGAGTATGTTGGCTAAGTAGGGGGCCCTTGGACGATCTAGGTTACCTAGCGGGTACTTGAACTATCTAGGTTAACTAGCGGGCACTTGCACTATCTAGGTTACCTAGTGGGCACTTGGACTATGTAAGTTCCCTTGCGAGCACTTGGACTGTCTATTTTAACTAGCAGGCACTTGGAATATGTAGGTTAACTAGCGGACACTTGCACTATGTAGGTTACCTAGCAGGCACTTGGACTATCTAGGTTAACTAGCGTGCACTTGGACTATCCAGGTTAACTAGCGTGCACTTGGACTATGTAGGTTCCTTAGCGGGCACTTGGACTATCTAGGTTACCTAGCGGGCACTTGGACTATGTAGGTTAACTAGCGTGCCCTTGGACTATCTAGGTTATGTAGCGGGCACTTGGTATATAGGTTAACTAGCAGGCACGTGGACTATGTAGGTTAACTAGAGGACACTTGGACTATCTAGGTTAACAAGTGGGCCCTTGGACTATGTAGGTTAATTAGCAGGCATTCGGACAATCTAGGTTAACTAGCGGGCCCTTGGACTATCTAGGTTAACTAGCGGACCTTGTACTATGTGGGTTAACTAGCCTGCCCTTGGACTATGTAGGTTAACTAGCAGGCAAAAGACGATGTAGGTTAACTAGCGGGCTCTTGCACTATGTAGGTTAACTAGCGGGCCCATTTACTATGTACGTTCCCTAGCGGGCACTTGGACTATCTATGTTAACTATCGTGCACTTGGAATATGTAGGTTAACTAGCGGACACTTGCACTATGTAGGTTACCTTACAGGCACTTGGACTATCTAGGTTAACTAGCGGGCACTTGGAATATCTAGGTTAACTAGGGTGCACTTGGACTATGTAGGGTCCTTAACGGGCACTTGTACTATGTAGGTGAACTAGCGTGCCCTTGGACTATCTAGGTTACGTAGCGGGCACTTGGTATGTAGGTTAACTAGCGGGCACTTGGACTATCTAGGTTAACTAGCGGGCCCTTGGACTATCTAGGTTACTTAGCTGGCACTTGATATAGGTTACCTAGCGGGCACTTGGACTATGTAGGTTACCTAGTGGGCACTTTTACTATCTAGGTTAACGAACGGGCACTTGGACTTCTAGGTTAACGAACGGGCACTTGGTCTATGTACGTTGCCTACCGGGCACTTGGACTATGTAGGTTAGGTAATGGGCACTTGGACTATCTAGCTTACCTAGCGGGAACATGGACAATGTAAGTTACCTAGCGGGCACTTGGACTATCTAGGTTACCTAACGGGCACTTTGACTATTTAGGTTACATAGCGTGCACTTGGACTATGTAGGTTAACTAGCGAGCACTTGGACTCTAGGTTACCTAGCGGGCACTTGGATTATCTAGGTTACCTAGCGGGCACTTCGACAGTCTAGGTTACCTAGCGGGCACTTGGACTATAAGGTTAACGAACGGGCACTTGGACTATGTAGGTTACCTAGCGGGCACTTGGACTATGTAGGATCGCTATCGGACATTTGAACTACTTAGGTTACCTAGCGGGCACTTGGATTATCTAGTTTAACTAGCGGGCACTTGGATTATCTAGGTCAACTAGCAGGTCCTTGTACTATGTAGGTTAACTTGCGAGCACTTGGATTATGTAGGTTAACTAGTGGACCTTGGACTACGTAGGTCAACTAGCGGGCCCTTGGACTATGTAGGTTAACTAGCGGGCACTTGGACGATCTAGGTTAACTAGAGGGCACATGGCCTATATAGGTTAACTAGCATGCACTTGGATGATCAATGTTAACTAGCGGGCACTTGGACTATCTAGGTTAGCTAACGGGCACATGGACTAAGTACGTCCCCTAGTGGGCACATGGACTATCTAGATTAACTAACGGGCACTAGGACTATCTAGGTTAACTAGCCGGCACTTGGACTATCTAGGTTACCTAGCTGGCACTTGGACTATGAATGTTCCCTAGCGGGCAATTGGATTATCTAGGTTACCTAGCGGGCACTTGAACTATGTAGGTCAACTAGTGGGCAATGGACTATCTAGGTTAGCGAACTGGCACTTGGAATATGTAGGTTAAGTAGCGGACACTTGCACGATCTAGGTTAACTAGCGGGCCCATTGACTATGTAGGTTAACAAGCGGGCACTTGGACGATCTAGGTTAACTAGCGGGCACTTGGACGATCTAGGTTAACTAGCGGGCACTTGGATTATCTAGGTTACCTAGCGGGCACTTGGACTATGTAGGTTCCCTAGCGGGCATTTGGACTGTATAGATAACCTAGCGGGCACTTAGACTCTGTAGGTTACCTAGCGGGCACTTGGACTATCTAGGTTACCTAGCTGGCACTTGAACTATCTACGTTACCTAGCGGGTTCTTGGAGTATGTAGGTTACTTAGCGGGCTGTTGGACTATTTAGGGTACCAAGCGGGTACTTGGACTATCAAGGTTAACTAACGGGCACTTGGACTATGTAGGTTCCCTAGCGGGCACTTGGATTATGTAGGTTCCCTATCGGGTACATGGACTATGTAGGATAACTAGCGGGCATTTGGACTATGTAGGTTACCTAGCGGGCACTTGGACTATGTAGGTTCCCTATCAGGCACTTGGAGAATGTAGGTTAACTAGGGGGCACTAGGACTATGTAGGTTACCTATCGGGCACTTGGATGATCTAGGTTACCTAGCGGGCATTTAGAGTATTTAGGCTCCCTAGCGGGCATTTGGACTATATTGATTATCTAGCGGGCACTTAGACTTTGTAGGTTACCTAGCGGGCAGATGGACTATCTAGGTTACCTAGCTGGCACTTGAACTATCTACGTTACCTAGCGGGTTCTTGGAATATGTAGGTTACCTAGCGGGCTGTTGGACTATCTAGGTTACCTAACGGGCACTTGGACTATCTGGGTTAATTAACGGGCACTTGGACTATGTAGGTTCCCTAGCGGGCCCTTGGACTATGTAAGTTCCCTAGCGGGTATTTGGACTATGTGGCTTCCCTAGCGGGCATTTGGACTATCTAGGTTACCTAACGGGCACTTGGATTATATAGGTTCCCTAGCGGGCACTTGGATTATGTAAGTTCCCTAAGGACACTTGAACTATGTAAGTTAACTACCAGGCACTTGGACTATGTATGTAAACTAGCGGGCCCTTGGACTATCTAGGTTACCTAGCAGGCTGTTGGACTATCTAGGTTACCTAGCGGGCACTTGGACTATCTAGGTTAACGAACGGGCACTTGGACTATGTAGGTTACCTACCGGGCACTTGGACTATGTAGGATCCCTATCGGACATTTGGACTACTTAGGTTACCTAGCGGGCACTTGGACTATCTAGGTTAACTAGCGGGCACATGGACTATCTAGGAAAACAAGCGGGCCCTTGTACTATGTAGGTTAACTAGCGAGCACTTGGACTAACTAGGATAACTAGCGGACCTTGGATTAGGTAGGTTAACTAGCGGGCCCTTGGACTATGTAGGTTAACTAGCGGGCACTTGGACCATCTAGATTAACTAGAGGGCAGTTGGACTATCTAGGTTAACTAGCGTGCACTTGGACTATCTAGGATAAATAGCGGGCACTTGGATGATCAATGTTAACTAGCGGGCACTTGGACTATCTATGTTAGCTAACGGGCACTTGGACTAAGTACGTCCCCTAGTGGGCACTAGGACTATCTAGGTTAACTAACGGGCACTAGGACTATCTAAGTTAACTAGCGGGCACTTGGACTATCTAGGTTACCTAGCTGGCACTTGGACTATGAATGTTCCCTAGTGGGCACTTGGATTATCTAGGTTACCTAGTGGGCACTTGGACTATGTAGGTTAGCTAACTGGCACTTGGACTATGTCGGTTAACTAGTGGACACTTGCACGATTTAGGTTAACTAGCGGGCTCTTGCACTATGTAGGTTAACTAGCGGGCCCATTGACTATGTAGGTTAACTAGCGGGCACTTGGACGATCTAGGTTACCTAGCGGGCACTTGGATTATGTAGGTTCCCTAGAGGGCATTTGGACTATATAGATAAGCTAGCGGGCACTTAGACTCTGTTGGTTACCTAGCGGGCACTTGGACTATCTAGGTTACCTAGATGGTACTTGAACTATCTACGTTACCTAGCGGGTTCTTGGAGTATATAGGTTACCTAGCGGGCTGTTGGACTATCTAGGTTAACTAACGGGCACTTGGACTATGTAGGTTCCCTATCGGGCACTTGGAGAATGTAGGTTAACTAGGGGGCACTAGGACTATGTAGGTTACCTAGCGGGCCCTTTGACTATCTAGGTTACCTAACGGGCATTTGGACTATGTAGGCTCCCTAGCGGGCATTTGGAGTATATAGATTACCTAGCGGGCACTTAGACTTTGTAGGTTACCTAGCGGGCATTTGGACTATCTAGGTTACCTAACGGGCACTTGGACTATGTAGGTTAGCTAGCGGGCACTTGGATTATGTAGGTTCCCTATCGGGCACTTGGGCTATGTAGGTTAACTAGCGGGCATTTGTACTATGTAGCTTCCCTATCGGGCACTTAGAGGATGTAGGTTAACTAGGGGGCACTAGGACAATGTAGGTTACCTACTGGGCCCTTGGACTATCTAGGTAACCTAGGGGGAACCTGGACTATGTAGGTTATCTAGTGGGCACTTGGACTATCTAGGTAACCTAGCAGGCACTTGGACTATGTAGGTTAACTAGTGGGCACTTGGACTATCTAGGTTACCTAGCGGGCACTTGGACTATGTACGTTCCCTAGCGGGCACTTGGACTATCTACGTTACCTAGCGGGCACTTGGACTATGTACGTTACCTAGCGGGCACTTGGAATATGTAGGTTACCTAGCGGGCTGTTGGACTATCTAGGTTACCTAGCGGGCATTTGGACTATCTAGGTTACCTAACGAGCACTTGGACTATGTAGGTTCCCTAGTGGGCACTTGGATTATGTAGGTTCCCTATCGGGCACTTGGGCTATGTAGGTTAACTAGCGGGCATTTGGACTATGTAGCTTCCCTATCGGGCACTTAGAGGATGTAGGTTAACTAGGGGGCACTAGGACAATGTAGGTTACCTACTGGGCCATGGACTATCTAGGTAACCTAGGGGGAACCTGGACTATGTAGGTTATCTAGTGGGCACTTGGACTATCTAGGTAACCTAGCAGGCACTTGGACTATGTAGGTTAACTAGTGGGCACTTGGACTATCTAGGTTACCTAGCGGGCACTTGGACTATGTACGTTCCCTAGCGGGCACTTGGACTATCTAGGTTACCTAGCAGGCACTTGGACTATGAATGTTCCTAGTGGGCACTTGGATTATCTAGGTTACCTAGCGGGCACTTGGACTATTTAGGTCAACTAGCGGGCCCTTGGACTATCTAGGTTAGCTAACTGGCACTTGGACTATGTAGGTTAACTAGTGGACACTTGCACGATTTAGGTTAACTAGCGGGCTCTTGCACTATGTAGGTTAACTAGCGGGCCCATTGACTATGTAGGTTAACTAGCGGGCACTTGGACGATCTAGGTTACCTAGCGGGCACTTGGATTATGTAGGTTCCCTAGAGGGCATTTGGACTATATAGATAAGCTAGTGGGCACTTAGACTCTGTTGGTTACCTAGCGTGCACTTGGACTCTATAGGTTACCTAGATGGTACTTGAACTATCTACGTTACCTAGCGGGTTCTTGGAGTATGTAGGTTACCTAGCGGGCTGTTGGACTATCTAGGTTACCAAGCGGGCACTTGGACTATCTAGGTTAACTAACGGGCACTTGGACTATGTAGGTTCCCTATCGGGCACTTGGAGAATGTAGGTTAACTAGGGGGCACTAGGACTATGTAGGTTCCCTATCAGGCACATGGACTAGATTGGTTCCCTAGCGGGCACTTGGTCTATCTAGGTTAACTAGCGGGCACTTGCACTATCTAGGTTAACGAACGGGCACTTGGACTATGTAGGTAACCTAGTGGTCACTTGAACTGTCTAGGTTACCTAGCGGGCACTTGGACTATCTAGGTTAACTAGCGGTCCCTTGGACGATGTAGGTTAACTAGCGGTCCCTTGGAAGGTGTAGGTTAACTAGCAGGCCCTTGGACTATGTAGGTTAACTAGCGGGCCCTTGGACTATGTAGGTTAACTAGCGTGCACTTGGACGATCTAGGTTAACTAGCGGGTACTTGGACTATGTAGGTTAACTAGCGTGCCCATGGATTATCTAGGTTATGTAGCGGGCATTTGGTATATAGGTTAACTAGCAGGCACGTGGACTATGTGGGTTAACTAGAGGACACTTGGACTATCTAGGTTAACAAGTGGGCCCTTGGACTATGTAGGTTAATTAGCAGGCACTCAGACAATCTAGGTTAACTAGCGGGCCCTTGGACTATCTAGGTTAACTAGCGGACCTTGTAGTATGTGGGTTAACTAGCGGGCCCTTGGACTATGTAGGTTAACTAGCAGGCACTTAGACGATGTAGGTTAACTAGCGGGCTCTTGCAGTATGTAGGTTAACTAGCGGGCCCATTTACTATGTAGGTTAACTAGCGGGCACTTGGACTATGTACGTTCCCTAGCGGGGACTTGGACTATCTATGTTAACTATTGGGCACTTGGAATATGTAGGTTAACTAGCAGACACTTGCACTATGTAGGTTACCTTGGAGGCACTTGGACTATCTAGGTTAACTAGCGGGCACTTGGATTATCTAGGTTAACTAACGGGCACTTGGACTATTTAGGTTCCCTAGCAGGCCCTTGGACTATGTTAGTTCCCTAGCGGGCACTTGGACTATGTGGGTTCCCTTGAGGGCATTTGGACTATCTAGGTTACCTAACAGGCACTTCGACTATGTAGGTTCCCAAGCGGCAACTTGGACTATGTATGTTCCCTATGGACACTTGAACTATGTAAGTTAACTACCAGGCACTTGTACTATGTAGGTTAACTAGCGGGCCCTTGGACTATCTAGGTTACCTAGCGTGCACATGGACTATGAAGGTCAACTACCGGGCACTTGCACTATCTAGGTTACGGGCGGGCACTTGGACTATGTACGTTCCCTAGCGGGCACTTGGACTATCTATGTTAACTAGCGGGCACTTGGACTATGTAGGTTAACTAGGGGACACTTGCACTATGAAGGTTACGTAGCGGCACTTGGACTGTCTAGGTTAACTAGCGGGCACTTGGACTATCTTGGTTAACTAGCGTGCACTTGGACAATCTAGGTTACCTAGCGGGCACTTGGACTATGTAGGTTACCTACCGGGCACTTGGACTATGTAGGATCCCTATCAGACATTTGGACTACTTAGGTTACCTAGCGGGCACTTGGACTATCTAGGTTAACTAGCGGGCACATGGACTATCTAGGACAACAAGCGGGCCCTTGTACTATGTAGGTTAACTAGCGAGCACTTGGACTATCTAGGATAACTAGCGGACCTTGGATTAGGTAGGTTAACTAGCGGGCCCTTGGACTATGTAGGTTAACTAGCGGGCACTTGGACCATATAGGTTAACTTGCGGGCACTTGGACCATCTAGGTTAACTAGAGGGCACTTGGACTATCTAGGTTAACTAGCGTGCACTTGGACTATCTAAGATAAATAGCGGGCACTTGGATGATCAATGTTAACTAGCGGGCACTTGGACTATCTATGTTAGCTAACGGGCACTTGGACTAAGTACGTCCCCTAGTGGGCACTAGGACTATCTAGGTTAACTAACGGGCACTAGGACTATCTAAGTTAACTAGCGGGCACTTGGACTATCTAGGTTACCTAGCTGGCACTTGGACTATGAATGTTCCTAGTGGGCACTTGGATTATCTAGGTTACCTAGCGGGCACTTGGACTATGTAGGTCAACTAGCGGGCCCTTGGACTATCTAGGTTAGCTAACTGGCACTTGGACTATGTAGGTTAACTAGTGGACACTTGCACGATTTAGGTTAACTAGCGGGCTCTTGCACTATGTAGGTTAACTAGCGGGCACTTGGACGATCTAGGTTACCTAGCGGGCACTTGGATTATGTAGGTTCCCTAGAGGGCATTTGGACTATATAGATATTCTAGTGGGCACTTAGACTCTGTTGGTTACCTAGCGGGCACTTGGACTATCTAGGTTACCTAGATGGTACTTGAACTATCTACGTTACCTAGCGGGTTCTTGGAGTATGTAGGTTACCTAGCGGGCTGTTGGACTATCTAGGTTACCAAGCGGGCACTTGGACTATCTAGGTTAACTAACGGGCACTTGGACTATGTAGGTTCCCTATCGGGCACTTGGAGAATGTAGGTTAACTAGGGGGCACTAGGACTATGTAGGTTACCTAGCGGGCCCTTTGACTATCTAGGTTACCTAACGGGCATTTGGACTATGTAGGCTCCGTAGCGGGCATTTGGAGTATATAGATTACCTAGCGGGCACTTAGACTTTGTAGGTTACCTAGTGGGCATTTGGACTATCTAGGTGACCTAACGGGCACTTGGACTATGTAGGTTCCCTAGCGGGCACTTGGATTATGTAGGTTCCCTATCGGGCACTTGGGCTATGTAGGTTAACTAGCGGGCATTTGTACTATGTAGCTTCCCTATCGGGCACTTAGAGGATGTAGGTTAACTAGGGGGCACTAGGACAATGTAGGTTACCTACTGGGCCCTTGGACTATCTAGGTAACCTAGGGGGAACCTGGACTATGTAGGTTATCTAGTGGGCACTTGGACTATCTAGGTAACCTAGCAGGCACTTGGACTATGTAGGTTAACTAGTGGGCACTTGGACTATCTAGGTTACCTAGCGGGCACTTGGACTATGTACGTTCCCTAGCGGGCACTTGGACTATCTACGTTACCTAGCGGGCACTTGGATTATGTACGTTACCTAGCGAGCACTTGGACTACCTATGTTAACTAGCGGGCACTAGGACTATGTAGGTTCCCTATCAGGCACATGGACTAGATTGGTTCCCTAGCGGGCACTTGGTCTATCTAGGTTAACTAGCGGGCACTTGCACTATCTAGGTTAACGAACGGGCACTTGGACTATGTAGGTAACCTAGTGGTCACTTGAACTGTCTAGGTTACCTAGCGGGCACTTGGACTATCTAGGTTAACTAGCGGTCCCTTGGACGATGTAGGTTAACTAGCGGTCCCTTGGAAGATGTAGGTTAACTAGCAGGCCCTTGGACTATGTAGGTTAACTAGCGGGCCCTTGGACTATGTAGGTTAACTAGCGTGCACTTGGACGATCTAGGTTAACTAGCGGGTACTTGGACTATGTAGGTTAACTAGCGTGCCCATGGACTATCTAGGTTATGTAGCGGGCATTTGGTATATAGGTTAACTAGCAGGCACGTGGACTATGTAGGTTAACTAGAGGACACTTGGACTATCTAGGTTAACAAGTTGGCCCTTGGACTATGTAGGTTAATTAGCAGGCACTCAGACAATCTAGGTTAACTAGCGGGCCCTTGGACTATCTAGGTTAACTAGCGGACCTTGTACTATGTGGGTTAACTAGCGGGCCCTTGGACTATGTAGGTTAACTAGCAGGCACTTAGACGATGTAGGTTAACTAGCGGGCTCTTGCACTATGTAGGTTAACTAGCGGGCCCATTTACTATGTAGGTTAACTAGCGGGCACTTGGACTATGTACGTTCCCTAGCGGGGACTTGGACTATCTATGTTAACTATTGGGCACTTGGAATATGTAGGTTAACTAGCAGACACTTGCACTATGTAGGTTACCTTGCAGGCACTTGGAATATCTAGGTTAACTAGGGTGCACTTGGACTATGTAGGGTCCTTAGCGGGCACTTGTACTATGTAGGTGAACAAGCGTGCCCTTGGACTATCTAGGTTACGTAGCGGGCACTTGGTATGTAGGTTAACTAGCGGGCACTTGGACTATCTAGGTTAACTAGCGGGCCCTTGGACTATCTAGGTTTCCTAGCTGGCACTTGGACTATATAGGTTACCTAGCAGGCACTTGGACTTTGTAGGTTACCTAGTGGGCAATTTTACTATCTAGGTTAACGAACGGGCACTTGGACTTCTAGGTTAACGAACGGGCACTTGGTATATGTACGTTGCCTACCGGGCACTTGGACTATGTAGGTTAGGTAATGGGCACTTGGACTATCTAGGTTACCTAGCGGGAACTTGGACAATGTAAGTTACCTAGCGGGCACTTGTACTATCTAGGTTACCTAACGGGAACTTTGACTATTTAGGTTACATAGCGGGCACTTGGACTATGTAGGTTAACTAGCGAGCACTTGGACTCTAGGTTACCTAGCGGGCACTTGGATTATCTAAGTTACCTAGCGGGCACTTCGACAGTCTAGGTTACCTAGCGGGCACTTGGACTATATAGGTTAACGAACGGGCACTTGGACTATGTAGGTTACCTAGCGGGCACTTGGACTATGTAGGATCCCTATCGGACATTTGGACGACTTAGGTTACCTACCGGGCACTTGGACTATCTAGGTTAACTAGCGGGCTCTTGGACTATCTAGGTCAACTAGCAGGTCCTTGTACTATGTAGGTTAACTTGCGAGCACTTGGACTATCTAGGTTAACTAGGGGACCTTGGACTACACAGGTCAACTAGCGGGCCCTTGGACAATGTAGGTTAACTAGCGGGCACTTGGACGATCTAGGTTAACTAGAGGGCACATGGCCTATATAGGTTAACTAGCATACACTTGGACTATCTAGGTTAACTAGCGGGCACTAGGATGATCAATGTTAACTAGCGGGCACTTGGACTATCTAGGTTAGCTAACGGGCACTTGGACTAAGTACGTCCCCTAGTGGGCACATGGACTATCTAGATTAACTAACGGGCACTAGGACTATCTAGGTTAACTAGCCGGCACTTGGACTATCTAGGTTACCTAGCTGGCACTTGGACTATGAATGTTCCCTAGCGGGCAATTGGATTATCTAGGTTACCTAGCGGGCACTTGGACTATGTAGGTCAACTAGTGGGCCCTTGGACTATCTAGGTTACCGAACTGGCACTTGGACTATGTAGGTTAAGTAGCGGACACTTGCACGATCTAGGTTAACTAGCGGGCCCATTGACTATGTAGGTTAACAAGCGGGCACTTGGACGATCTAGGTTAACTAGAGGGCACTTGGACTATCTAGGTTAACTAACGGGCACTTGGACTATTTAGGTTCCCTAGCAGGCCCTTGGACTATGTTAGTTCCCTAGCAGGCACTTGGACTATGTGGGTTCCCTTGCGGGCATTTGGACTATCTAGGTTACCTAACAGGTACTTCGACTATGTAGGTTCCCAAGCGGGAACTTGCACTATGTATGTTCTCTATGGACACTTGAACTATGTAAGTTAACTACCAGGCACTTGTACTATGTAGGTTAACTAGCGGGCCCTTGGACTATCTAGGTTACCTAGCGTGCACATGGACTATGAAGGTTAACTACCGGGCACTTGCACTATCTAGGTTACGGGCGGGCACTTGGACTATGTACGTTCCCTAGCGGGCACTTGGACTATCTATGTTAACTAGCGGGCACTTGGACTATGTAGGTTAACTAGGGGACACTTACACTATGTAGGTTACGTAGCGGCACTTGGACTGTCTAGGTTAACTAGCGGGCACTTGGACTATCTTGGTTAACTAGCGTGCACTTGGACAGTCTAGGTTACCTAGCGGGCACTTGGACTATCTAGGTTAACGAACGGGCACTTGGACTATGTAGGTTACCTACCGGGCACTTGGACTATGTAGGATCCCTATCGGACATTTGGACTGCTTAGGTTACCTAGCGGGCACTTGGATTATCTAGGTTAACTAGCGGGCACATGGACTATCTAGGACAACAAGTGGGCCCTTGTACTATGTAGGTTAACTAGCGAGCACTTGGACTATCTAGGATAACTAGCGGACCTTGGATTAGGTAGGTTAACTAGCGGGCCCTTGGACTATGTAGGTTAACTAGCGGGCACTTGGACCATCTAGGTTAACTAGCGGGCACTTGGACCATCTAGGTTAACTAGAGGGCACTTGGACTATCTAGGTTAACTAGCGTGCACTTGGACTATCTAAGATAAATAGCGGGCACTTGGATGATCAATGTTAACTAGCGGGCACTTGGATGATCAATGTTAACTAGCGGGCACTTGGACTATCTATGTTAGCTAACGGGCACTTGGACTAAGTACGTCCCCTAGTGGGCACTAGGACTATCTAGGTTAACTAACGGGCACTAGGACTATCTAAGTTAACTAGCGGGCACTTGGACTATCTAGGTTACCTAGCTGGCACTTGGACTATGAATGTTCCTAGTGGGCACTTGGATTATCTAGGTTACCTAGCGGGCAATTGGACTATGTAGGTCAACTAGCGGGCCCTTGGACTATCTAGGTTAGCTAACTGGCACTTGGACTATGTAGGTTAACTAGTGGACACTTGCACGATTTAGGTTAGCTAGCGGGCTCTTGCACTATGTAGGTTAACTAGCGGGCCCATTGACTATGTAGGTTAACTAGCGGGCACTTGGACGATCTAGGTTACCTAGCGGGCACTTGGATTATGTAGGTTCCCTAGAGGGCATTTGGACTATATAGATATTCTAGTGGGCACTTAGACTCTGTTGGTTACCTAGCGGGCACTTGGACTATCTAGGTTACCTAGATGGTACTTGAACTATCTACGTTACCTAGCGGGTTCTTGGAGTATGTAGGTTACCTAGCGGGCTGTTGGACTATCTAGGTTACCAAGCGGGCACTTGGACTATCTAGGTTAACTAACGGGCACTTGGACTATGTAGGTTCCCTATCGGGCACTTGGAGAATGTAGGTTAACTAGGGGGCACTAGGACTATGTAGGTTACCTAGCGGGCCCTTTGACTATCTAGGTTACCTAACGGGCATTTGGACTATGTAGGCTCCGTAGCGGGCATTTGGAGTATATAGATTACCTAGCGGGCACTTAGACTTTGTAGGTTACCTAGTGGGCATTTGGACTATCTAGGTTACCTAACGGGCACTTGGACTATGTAGGTTCCCTAGCGGGCACTTGGATTATGTAGGTTCCCTATCGGGCACTTGGGCTATGTAGGTTAACTAGCGGGCATTTGTACTATGTAGCTTCCCTATCGGGCACTTAGAGGATGTAGGTTAACTAGGGGGCACTAGGACAATGTAGGTTACCTACTGGGCCCTTGGACTATCTAGGTAACCTAGGGGGAACCTGGACTATGTAGGTTATCTAGTGGGCACTTGGACTATCTAGGTAACCTAGCAGGCACTTGGACTATGTAGGTTAACTAGTGGGCACTTGGACTATCTAGGTTACCTAGCGGGCACTTGGACTATGTACGTTCCCTAGCGGGCACTTGGACTATCTACGTTACCTAGCGGGCACTTGGATTATGTACGTTACCTAGCGAGCACTTGGACTACCTATGTTAACTAGCGGGCACTAGGACTATGTAGGTTCCCTATCAGGCACATGGACTAGATTGGTTCCCTAGCGGGCACTTGGTCTATCTAGGTTAACTAGCGGGCACTTGCACTATCTAGGTTAACGAACGGGCACTTGGACTATGTAGGTAACCTAGTGGTCACTTGAACTGTCTAGGTTACCTAGCGGGCACTTGGACTATCTAGGTTAACTAGCGGTCCCTTGGACGATGTAGGTTAACTAGCGGTCCCTTGGAAGATGTAGGTTAACTAGCAGGCCCTTGGACTATGTAGGTTAACTAGCGGGCCCTTGGACTATGTAGGTTAACTAGCGTGCACTTGGACGATCTAGGTTAACTAGCGGGTACTTGGACTATGTAGGTTAACTAGCGTGCCCATGGACTATCTAGGTTATGTAGCGGGCATTTGGTATATAGGTTAACTAGCAGGCACGTGGACTATGTAGGTTAACTAGAGGACACTTGGACTATCTAGGTTAACAAGTTGGCCCTTGGACTATGTAGGTTAATTAGCAGGCACTCAGACAATCTAGGTTAACTAGCGGGCCCTTGGACTATCTAGGTTAACTAGCGGACCTTGTACTATGTGGGTTAACTAGCGGGCCCTTGGACTATGTAGGTTAACTAGCAGGCACTTAGACGATGTAGGTTAACTAGCGGGCTCTTGCACTATGTAGGTTAACTAGCGGGCCCATTTACTATGTAGGTTAACTAGCGGGCACTTGGACTATGTACGTTCCCTAGCGGGGACTTGGACTATCTATGTTAACTATTGGGCACTTGGAATATGTAGGTTAACTAGCAGACACTTGCACTATGTAGGTTACCTTGCAGGCACTTGGAATATCTAGGTTAACTAGGGTGCACTTGGACTATGTAGGGTCCTTAGCGGGCACTTGTACTATGTAGGTGAACAAGCGTGCCCTTGGACTATCTAGGTTACGTAGCGGGCACTTGGTATGTAGGTTAACTAGCGGGCACTTGGACTATCTAGGTTAACTAGCGGGCCCTTGGACTATCTAGGTTTCCTAGCTGGCACTTGGACTATATAGGTTACCTAGCAGGCACTTGGACTTTGTAGGTTACCTAGTGGGCAATTTTACTATCTAGGTTAACGAACGGGCACTTGGACTTCTAGGTTAACGAACGGGCACTTGGTATATGTACGTTGCCTACCGGGCACTTGGACTATGTAGGTTAGGTAATGGGCACTTGGACTATCTAGGTTACCTAGCGGGAACTTGGACAATGTAAGTTACCTAGCGGGCACTTGTACTATCTAGGTTACCTAACGGGAACTTTGACTATTTAGGTTACATAGCGGGCACTTGGACTATGTAGGTTAACTAGCGAGCACTTGGACTCTAGGTTACCTAGCGGGCACTTGGATTATCTAAGTTACCTAGCGGGCACTTCGACAGTCTAGGTTACCTAGCGGGCACTTGGACTATATAGGTTAACGAACGGGCACTTGGACTATGTAGGTTACCTAGCGGGCACTTGGACTATGTAGGATCCCTATCGGACATTTGGACTACTTAGGTTACCTACCGGGCACTTGGACTATCTAGGTTAACTAGCGGGCTCTTGGACTATCTAGGTCAACTAGCAGGTCCTTGTACTATGTAGGTTAACTTGCGAGCACTTGGACTATCTAGGTTAACTAGGGGACCTTGGACTACACAGGTCAACTAGCGGGCCCTTGGACAATGTAGGTTAACTAGCGGGCACTTGGACGATCTAGGTTAACTAGAGGGCACATGGCCTATATAGGTTAACTAGCATACACTTGGACTATCTAGGTTAACTAGCGGGCACTAGGATGATCAATGTTAACTAGCGGGCACTTGGACTATCTAGGTTAGCTAACGGGCACTTGGACTAAGTACGTCCCCTAGTGGGCACATGGACTATCTAGATTAACTAACGGGCACTAGGACTATCTAGGTTAACTAGCCGGCACTTGGACTATCTAGGTTACCTAGCTGGCACTTGGACTATGAATGTTCCCTAGCGGGCAATTGGATTATCTAGGTTACCTAGCGGGCACTTGGACTATGTAGGTCAACTAGTGGGCCCTTGGACTATCTAGGTTACCGAACTGGCACTTGGACTATGTAGGTTAAGTAGCGGACACTTGCACGATCTAGGTTAACTAGCGGGCCCATTGACTATGTAGGTTAACAAGCGGGCACTTGGACGATCTAGGTTAACTAGAGGGCACTTGGACTATCTAGGTTAACTAACGGGCACTTGGACTATTTAGGTTCCCTAGCAGGCCCTTGGACTATGTTAGTTCCCTAGCAGGCACTTGGACTATGTGGGTTCCCTTGCGGGCATTTGGACTATCTAGGTTACCTAACAGGTACTTCGACTATGTAGGTTCCCAAGCGGGAACTTGCACTATGTATGTTCTCTATGGACACTTGAACTATGTAAGTTAACTACCAGGCACTTGTACTATGTAGGTTAACTAGCGGGCCCTTGGACTATCTAGGTTACCTAGCGTGCACATGGACTATGAAGGTTAACTACCGGGCACTTGCACTATCTAGGTTACGGGCGGGCACTTGGACTATGTACGTTCCCTAGCGGGCACTTGGACTATCTATGTTAACTAGCGGGCACTTGGACTATGTAGGTTAACTAGGGGACACTTACACTATGTAGGTTACGTAGCGGCACTTGGACTGTCTAGGTTAACTAGCGGGCACTTGGACTATCTTGGTTAACTAGCGTGCACTTGGACAGTCTAGGTTACCTAGCGGGCACTTGGACTATCTAGGTTAACGAACGGGCACTTGGACTATGTAGGTTACCTACCGGGCACTTGGACTATGTAGGATCCCTATCGGACATTTGGACTGCTTAGGTTACCTAGCGGGCACTTGGATTATCTAGGTTAACTAGCGGGCACATGGACTATCTAGGACAACAAGTGGGCCCTTGTACTATGTAGGTTAACTAGCGAGCACTTGGACTATCTAGGATAACTAGCGGACCTTGGATTAGGTAGGTTAACTAGCGGGCCCTTGGACTATGTAGGTTAACTAGCGGGCACTTGGACCATCTAGGTTAACTAGCGGGCACTTGGACCATCTAGGTTAACTAGAGGGCACTTGGACTATCTAGGTTAACTAGCGTGCACTTGGACTATCTAAGATAAATAGCGGGCACTTGGATGATCAATGTTAACTAGCGGGCACTTGGATGATCAATGTTAACTAGCGGGCACTTGGACTATCTATGTTAGCTAACGGGCACTTGGACTAAGTACGTCCCCTAGTGGGCACTAGGACTATCTAGGTTAACTAACGGGCACTAGGACTATCTAAGTTAACTAGCGGGCACTTGGACTATCTAGGTTACCTAGCTGGCACTTGGACTATGAATGTTCCTAGTGGGCACTTGGATTATCTAGGTTACCTAGCGGGCAATTGGACTATGTAGGTCAACTAGCGGGCCCTTGGACTATCTAGGTTAGCTAACTGGCACTTGGACTATGTAGGTTAACTAGTGGACACTTGCACGATTTAGGTTAGCTAGCGGGCTCTTGCACTATGTAGGTTAACTAGCGGGCCCATTGACTATGTAGGTTAACTAGCGGGCACTTGGACGATCTAGGTTACCTAGCGGGCACTTGGATTATGTAGGTTCCCTAGAGGGCATTTGGACTATATAGATATTCTAGTGGGCACTTAGACTCTGTTGGTTACCTAGCGGGCACTTGGACTATCTAGGTTACCTAGATGGTACTTGAACTATCTACGTTACCTAGCGGGTTCTTGGAGTATGTAGGTTACCTAGCGGGCTGTTGGACTATCTAGGTTACCAAGCGGGCACTTGGACTATCTAGGTTAACTAACGGGCACTTGGACTATGTAGGTTCCCTATCGGGCACTTGGAGAATGTAGGTTAACTAGGGGGCACTAGGACTATGTAGGTTACCTAGCGGGCCCTTTGACTATCTAGGTTACCTAACGGGCATTTGGACTATGTAGGCTCCGTAGCGGGCATTTGGAGTATATAGATTACCTAGCGGGCACTTAGACTTTGTAGGTTACCTAGTGGGCATTTGGACTATCTAGGTTACCTAACGGGCACTTGGACTATGTAGGTTCCCTAGCGGGCACTTGGATTATGTAGGTTCCCTATCGGGCACTTGGGCTATGTAGTTTAACTAGCGGGCATTTGTACTATGTAGCTTCCCTATCGGGCACTTAGAGGATGTAGTTTAACTAGGGGGCACTAGGACAATGTAGGTTACCTACTGGGCCCTTGGACTATCTAGGTAACCTAGGGGGAACCTGGACTATGTAGGTTATCTAGTGGGCACTTGGACTATCTAGGTAACCTAGCAGGCACTTGGACTATGTAGGTTAACTAGTGGGCACTTGGACTATCTAGGTTACCTAGCGGGCACTTGGACTATGTACGTTCCCTAGCGGGCACTTGGACTATCTACGTTACCTAGCGGGCACTTGGACTATGTACGTTACCTAGCGGGCACTTGGACTACCTATGTTAACTAGCGGGCACTAGGACTATGTAGGTTCCCTATCAGGCACATGGACTAGATTGGTTCCCTAGCGGGCACTTGGTCTATCTAGGTTAACTAGCGGGCACTTGCACTATCTAGGTTAACGAACGGGCACTTGGACTATGTAGGTAACCTAGTGGTCACTTGAACTGTCTAGGTTACCTAGCGGGCACTTGGACTATCTAGGTTAACTAGCGGTCCCTTGGAAGATGTAGGTTAACTAGCAGGCCCTTGGACTATGTAGGTTAACTAGCGGGCCCTTGGACTATGTAGGTTAACTAGCGTGCACTTGGACGATCTAGGTTAACTAGCGGGTACTTGGACTATGTAGGTTAACTAGCGTGCCCATGGACTATCTAGGTTATGTAGCGGGCATTTGGTATATAGGTTAACTAGCAGGCACGTGGACTATGTAGGTTAACTAGAGGACACTTGGACTATCTAGGTTAACAAGTGGGCCCTTGGACTATGTAGGTTAATTAGCAGGCACTCAGACAATCTAGGTTAACTAGCGGGCCCTTGGACTATCTAGGTTAACTAGCGGACCTTGTACTATGTGGGTTAACTAGCGGGCCCTTGGACTATGTAGGTTAACTAGCAGGCACTTAGACGATGTAGGTTAACTAGCGGGCTCTTGCACTATGTAGGTTAACTAGCGGGCCCATTTACTATGTAGGTTAACTAGCGGGCACTTGGACTATGTACGTTCCCTAGCGGGGACTTGGACTATCTATGTTAACTATTGGGCACTTGGAATATGTAGGTTAACTAGCAGACACTTGCACTATGTAGGTTACCTTGCAGGCACTTGGACTATCTAGGTTAACTAGCGGGCACTTGGAATATCTAGGTTAACTAGGGTGCACTTGGACTATGTAGGGTCCTTAGCGGGCACTTGTACTATGTAGGTGAACAAGCGTGCCCTTGGACTATCTAGGTTACGTAGCGGGCAGTTGGTATGTAGGTTAACTAGCGGGCACTTGGACTATCTAGGTTAACTAGCGGGCCCTTGGACTATCTAGGTTTCCTAGCTGGCACTTGGACTATATAGGTTACCTAGCAGGCACTTGGACTTTGTAGGTTATCTAGTGGGCAATTTTACTATCTAGGTTAACGAACGGGCACTTGGACTTCTAGGTTAACGAACGGGCACTTGGTATATGTACGTTGCCTACCGGGCACTTGGACTATGTAGGTTAGGTAATGGGCACTTGGACTATCTAGGTTACCTAGCGGGAACTTGGACAATGTAAGTTACCTAGCGGGCACTTGTACTATCTAGGTTACCTAACGGGAACTTTGACTATTTAGGTTACATAGCGGGCACTTGGACTATGTAGGTTAACTAGCGAGCACTTGGACTCTAGGTTACCTAGCGGGCACTTGGATTATCTAAGTTACCTAGCGGGCACTTCGACAGTCTAGGTTACCTAGCGGGCACTTGGACTATATAGGTTAACGAACGGGCACTTGGACTATGTAGGTTACCTAGCGGGCACTT
This sequence comes from Tenrec ecaudatus, assembly GCF_050624435.1. Taxonomy (NCBI): domain Eukaryota; kingdom Metazoa; phylum Chordata; class Mammalia; order Afrosoricida; family Tenrecidae; genus Tenrec; species Tenrec ecaudatus. Next base: position 160,818 of record NW_027459455.1, read on the forward strand.
GGACTATGTAGGATCCCTATCGGACATTTGGACTACTTAGGTTACCTACCGGGCACTTGGACTATCTAGGTTAACTAGCGGGCTCTTGGACTATCTAGGTCAACTAGCAGGTCCTTGTACTATGTAGGTTAACTTGCGAGCACTTGGACTATCTAGGTTAACTAGGGGACCTTGGACTACACAGGTCAACTAGCGGGCCCTTGGACAATGTAGGTTAACTAGCGGGCACTTGGACGATCTAGGTTAACTAGAGGGCACATGGCCTATATAGGTTAACTAGCATACACTTGGACTATCTAGATTAACTAGCGGGCACTAGGATGATCAATGTTAACTAGCGGGCACTTGGACTATCTAGGTTAGCTAACGGGCACTTGGACTAAGTACGTCCCCTAGTGGGCACATGGACTATCTAGATTAACTAACGGGCACTAGGACTATCTAGGTTAACTAGCCGGCACTTGGACTATCTAGGTTACCTAGCTGGCACTTGGACTATGAATGTTCCCTAGCGGGCAATTGGATTATCTAGGTTACCTAGCGGGCACTTGGACTATGTAGGTCAACTAGTGGGCCCTTGGACTATCTAGGTTAGCGAACTGGCACTTGGACTATGTAGGTTAAGTAGCGGACACTTGCACGATCTAGGTTAACTAGCGGGCCCATTGACTATGTAGGTTAACAAGCGGGCACTTGGACGATCTAGGTTAACTAGAGGGCACTTGGACGATCCAAGTTTACTAGCGGGCAAATGGATTATCTAGGTTACCTAGCGGGCACTTGGACTATGTAGGTTCCCTAGCGGGCATTTGAACTATATAGATAACCTAGCGGGCACTTAGACTCTGTAGGTTACCTAGCGGGCACTTGGACTATCTAGGTTACCTAGCTGGCACTTGAACTATCTACGTTACCTAGCGGGTTCTTGGAGTATGTAGGTTACTTAGCGGGCTGTTGGACTATTTAGGTTACCAAGCGGGCACTTGGACTATCTAGGTTAACTAACGGGCACTTGGACTATGTAGGTTCCCTAGCGGGCACTTGGATTATGTAGGTTCCCTATCGGGTACATGGACTATGTAGGATAACTAGCGGGCATTTGGACTATGTAGGTTACCTAGCGGGCACTTGGACTATGTAGGTTCCCTATCAGGCACTTGGAGAATGTAGGTTAACTAGGGGGCACTAGGACTATGTAGGTTACCTAGCGGGCACTTGGACGATCTAGGTTACCTAGCGGGCATTTAGAGTATTTAGGCTCCCTAGCTGGCATTTGGACTATATTGATTATCTAGCGGGCACTTAGACTTTGTAGGTTACCTAGCGGGCACATGGACTATCTAGGTTACCTAGCTGGCACTTGAACTATCTACGTTACCTAGCGGGTTCTTGGAATATGTAGGTTACCTAACGGGCACTTGGACTATCTAGGTTAACTAACGGGCACTTGGACTATGTAGGTTCCCTAGCGGGCCCTTGGACTATGTAAGTTCCCTAACGGGTATTTGGACAATGTGGCTTCCCTAGCGGGCATTTGGACTATCTAGGTTACCTAACGGGCACTTGGATTATATAGGTTCCCTAGCGGGCACTTGGACTATGTAAGTTCCCTAAGGACACTTGAACTATGTAAGTTAACTACCAGGCACTTGTACTATGTAGGTTAACTAGCGAGCCCTTGGACTATCTAGGTTACCTCGCGTGCACTTGGACTATATAGGTTAACTACCGGGCACTTTCACCATCTAGGTTACGGGCGGGCACTTGGACTATGTACGTTCCCTAGCGGGCACTTGGACTATCTATGTTAACTAGTGAGCACTTGGACTATGTAGTTTAACTAGGGGACACTTGCACTATGTAGGTTACCTAGCGGCACTTGGACTATCTAGGTTAACTAGCGGGCACTTGGACTATCTTGGTTAACTAGCGTGCACTTGGACAATCTAGGTTACCTAGCAGGCACTTGGACTATCTAGGTTAACGAACGGGCACTTGGACTATGTAGTTAACCTACCGGGCACTAGGACTATGTAGGATCCCTATCGGACATTTGGACTACTTAGGTTACCTAGCGGGCACTTGGACTATCTAGGTTAACTAGCGAGCACATGGACTATCTAGGTCAACAAGCGGGCCCTTGTACTATGTAGGTTAACTAGCGAGCACTTGGACTATCTAGGAAAACTAGCGGACCTTGGATTAGGTAGGTTAACTTGCGGGCCCTTGGACTATGTAGGTTAACTAGCGGGCGCTTGGACCATCTAGGTTAACTAGAGGGCACTTGGACTATCTAGGTTAACTAGCGTGCACTTGGACTATCTAGGATAAATAGCGGGCACTTGGATGATCAATGTTAACTAGCGGGCACTTGGACTATCTATGTTAGCTAACGGGCACTTGGACTAATTACGTCCCCTAGTGGGCATTAGGACTATCTAGGTTAACTAACGGGCACTAGGACTATCTAAGTTAACTAGCGGGCACTTGGACTATCTAGGTTACGTAGCTGGCACTTGGACTATGAATTTTCCCTAGCGGGCACTTGGATTATCTAGGTTACCTAGCGGGCACTTGGACTATGTAGGTCAACTATCGGGCCCTTGGGCTATCTAGGTTAGCTAACTGGCACTTGGACTATGTAGGTTAACTAGTGGACACTTGCACGATTTAGGTTAACTAGCGGGCTCTTGCACTATGTAGGTTAACTAGCGGGCCCATTGACTATGTATGTTAACTAGCGGGCACTTGGACGATCTAGGTTACCCAGCGGGCACTTGGATTATGTAGGTTCCCTAGAGGGAATTTGGACTATATAGATAAGCTAGCGGGCACTTAGACTCTGTTGGTTACCTAGCGGGCACTTGGACTATCTAGGTTACCTAGATGGTACTTGAACTATCTACGTTACCTAGCGGGTTCTTGGAGTATGTAGGTTACCTAGCGGGCTGTTGGACTATCTAGGTTACCAAGCGGGCACTTGGACTATCTAGGTTAACTAACGGGCACTTGGACTATGTAGGTTCCCTATCGGGCACTTGGAGAATGTAGGTTAACTAGGGGGCACTAGGACTATGTAGGTTACCTAGCGGGCCCTTTGACTATCTAGGTTACCTAACGGGCATTTGGACTATGTAGGCTCCCTAGCGGGCATTTGGAGTATATAGATTACCTAGCGGGCACTTAGACTTTGTAGGTTACCTAGCGGGCATTTGGACTATCTAGGTTACCTAACGGGCACTTGGACTATGTAGGTTCCCTAGCGGGCACTTGGATTATGTAGGTTCCCTATCGGGCACTTGGGCTATGTAGGTTAACTAGCGGGCATTTGTACTATGTAGCTTCCCTATCGGGCACTTAGAGGATGTAGGTTAACTAGGGGGCACTAGGACAATGTAGGTTACCTACTGGGCCCTTGGACTATCTAGGTAACCTAGGGGGAACCTGGACTATGTAGGTTATCTAGTGGGCACTTGGACTATCTAGGTTACCTAGCAGGCACTTGGACTATGTATGTTAACTAGTGGGCACTTGGACTATCTAGGTTACCTAGCGGGCACTTGGACTATGTACGTTCCCTAGCGGGCACGTGGACTATCTACGTTACCTAGCGGGCACTTGGACTATGTACGTTACCTAGCGGGCACTTGGACTACCTATGTTAACTAGCGGGCACTAGGACTATGTAGGTTCCCTATCAGGCACATGGAATAGATTGGTTCCCTAGCGGGCACTTGGTCTATCTAGGTTAAGTAGCGGGCAATTGGACTATCTAGGTTAACGAACGGGCACTTGGACTATGTAGGTAACCTAGTGGTCACTTGAACTGTCTAGGTTACCTAGCGGGCACTTGGACTATCTAGGTTAATTAGCGGTCCCTTGGAAGACGTAGGTTAACTAGCAGGCCCTTGGACTATGTAGGTTAACTAGCGTGCACTTGGACGATCTAGGTTAACTAGCGGGTACTTGGACTTTGTAGGTTAACCCAGGGGCCCTTGGACTATGTAGATTAACTAGCGGCACTTGGACTAACTACTTTAACTAGCGGGCCCTTGGACTATGTAAATTCCCTAGCGGGCTCTTGGACTATGTATGTTCCATAGCGGGCACTTAGACTATGTAAGTTCCAGAGCGGGCACTTGGATTATCTAGGTTCCCTAGCGGACACTTGTACTATATAGGTTAACTAGCGCACACTTGGACGATCTAGGTTAACTAGTGGGTACTTGGACTATGTAGGTTAACTAGTGGGCCCTTGAACAGTGTAGATTAACTAGCGGTACTTGGACTATCTACGTTAACTAGCGGGCCCTAGAACTATGTAGATTCCGTAGTGGGCACTTGGACTACATAGGTTCCCTAGGGGGCACTTGGACTCTGTATGTTCCCTAGCGGGCACTTGGACTATGTATGTTCCCTACAGACACTTGAACTATGTAAGTTAACTACCGGGCACTTGGACTATGTAGGTTAACTAGCGGGCCCTTGGACTATCTAGGTTACCTAGCGGGCACTTGGACTATGTAGGTTAACCACCGGGCACTTACACTATCTAGGTTACCGAACGGACATTTGGACTATGTAGGTAACCTAGCGGGCACTTGGACTATCTATGTTAACTAGTGGGCACTTGGACTATGTAGGTTAACTAGTGGACACTTGCACGATTTAGGTTAACTAGCGGGCTCTTGCACTATGTAGGTTAACTAGCGGGCCCATTGACTATGTATGTTAACTAGCGGGCACTTGGACGATCTAGGTTACCCAGCGGGCACTTGGATTATGTAGGTTCCCTAGAGGGAATTTGGACTATATAGATAAGCTAGCGGGCACTTAGACTCTGTTGGTTACCTAGCGGGCACTTGGACTATCTAGGTTACCTAGATGGTACTTGAACTATCTACGTTACCTAGCGGGTTCTTGGAGTATGTAGGTTACCTAGCGGGCTGTTGGACTATCTAGGTTACCAAGCGGGCACTTGGACTATCTAGGTTAACTAACGGGCACTTGGACTATGTAGGTTCCCTATCGGGCACTTGGAGAATGTAGGTTAACTAGGGGGCACTAGGACTATGTAGGTTACCTAGCGGGCCCTTTGACTATCTAGGTTACCTAACGGGCATTTGGACTATGTAGGCTCCCTAGCGGGCATTTGGAGTATATAGATTACCTAGCGGGCACTTAGACTTTGTAGGTTACCTAGCGGGCATTTGGACTATCTAGGTTACCTAACGGGCACTTGGACTATGTAGGTTCCCTAGCGGGCACTTGGATTATGTAGGTTCCCTATCGGGCACTTGGGCTATGTAGGTTAACTAGCGGGCATTTGTACTATGTAGCTTCCCTATCGGGCACTTAGAGGATGTAGGTTAACTAGGGGGCACTAGGACAATGTAGGTTACCTACTGGGCCCTTGGACTATCTAGGTAACCTAGGGGGAACCTGGACTATGTAGGTTATCTAGTGGGCACTTGGACTATCTAGGTTACCTAGCAGGCACTTGGACTATGTATGTTAACTAGTGGGCACTTGGACTATCTAGGTTACCTAGCGGGCACTTGGACTATGTACGTTCCCTAGCGGGCACGTGGACTATCTACGTTACCTAGCGGGCACTTGGACTATGTACGTTACCTAGCGGGCACTTGGACTACCTATGTTAACTAGCGGGCACTAGGACTATGTAGGTTCCCTATCAGGCACATGGAATAGATTGGTTCCCTAGCGGGCACTTGGTCTATCTAGGTTAAGTAGCGGGCAATTGGACTATCTAGGTTAACGAACGGGCACTTGGACTATGTAGGTAACCTAGTGGTCACTTGAACTGTCTAGGTTACCTAGCGGGCACTTGGACTATCTAGGTTAATTAGCGGTCCCTTGGAAGACGTAGGTTAACTAGCAGGCCCTTGGACTATGTAGGTTAACTAGCGTGCACTTGGACGATCTAGGTTAACTAGCGGGTACTTGGACTTTGTAGGTTAACCCAGGGGCCCTTGGACTATGTAGATTAACTAGCGGCACTTGGACTAACTACTTTAACTAGCGGGCCCTTGGACTATGTAAATTCCCTAGCGGGCTCTTGGACTATGTATGTTCCATAGCGGGCACTTAGACTATGTAAGTTCCAGAGCGGGCACTTGGATTATCTAGGTTCCCTAGCGGACACTTGTACTATATAGGTTAACTAGCGCACACTTGGATGATCTAGGTTAACTAGTGGGTACTTGGACTATGTAGGTTAACTAGTGGGCCCTTGAACAGTGTAGATTAACTAGCGGTACTTGGACTATCTACGTTAACTAGCGGGCCCTAGAACTATGTAGATTCCGTAGTGGGCACTTGGACTACATAGGTTCCCTAGGGGGCACTTGGACTCTGTATGTTCCCTAGCGGGCACTTGGACTATGTATGTTCCCTACAGACACTTGAACTATGTAAGTTAACTACCGGGCACTTGGACTATGTAGGTTAACTAGCGGGCCCTTGGACTATCTAGGTTACCTAGCGGGCACTTGGACTATGTAGGTTAACCACCGGGCACTTACACTATCTAGGTTACCGAACGGACATTTGGACTATGTAGGTAACCTAGCGGGCACTTGGACTATCTATGTTAACTAGTGGGCACTTGGACTATGTAGGTTAACTACCGGCCCCATGCACTATCTAGGTTACCTAGCGGGCACTTGGACTATGTACGTTCCCTAGCGGGCACTTGGACTATCTATGTTAACTAGTGGGCACGTGGACTATGTAGGTTAACTAGGGGACACTTGCACTATGTTGGTTACCTAGCGGCAATTGGACTATCTAGGTTAACTAGCGGGCACTTGGACTATCTAGGTTAACTAGCGTGCACTTGGACTATGTAGGTTCCTTAGCGGGCACTTGGACTAACTAGTTTACCTAGCGGGCACTTGGACTATGTAGGTTAACTAGCGGACAGTTGCACGATCTAGGTTACATAGCTGGAACTTGGACTATATAAGTTACCTAGCGGGCACTTGGACTATCTAGGATAACGAACGTGCACTTGGACTATGTAGGTAACCTAGCGGACACTTGGACAATCTAGGTTACCTATCGGGCAATTGGACTATCTAGGTTAACGAACGGGCACTTGGACTATCTAGGTTACCTAGCGGGCACTTGGACTATGTAAGTTACCTAGCGGGCACTTGGACTATCTAGGTTACCTAGCGGGCACTTGGACTATGTAGGTTAACTAGCGGGCATTTGGACTATCTAGGTTACCGAACGGGCATTTGGAATATGTAGGTAACCAGTGGGAACTTGGACAGTCTAGGTTACCTAGCGGGCTCTTGGACATCTAGGTTAACGAATGGGCACTTGGACTATGTATGTTTCAGAGCGGGCAATTGGACTATCTAGGTTAGGTAACGGGCACTTGGACTATCTAGGTTACCTAGCGGGAACTTGGACTATGTAGTTTACCTAGCGGGCACTTGGACTATCTAGGTTAACTAACGGGCACTTGGACTATATAGGTTACCTAGCGGACCTTTGGACTATGTAGGTTACCTAGCGGGCACTTGGACTATCTAGGTTAAAGAACGTGCACTTGGACTATGTAGGTAACCTAGCGGACAATTGGACAGTCTAGGTTACCAAGCAGGCACTTGGATTATCTAGGTTAACGAAAGGGCACTTGGACTATGTAGGTTACCTAGCGGGCACTTGGATTATCTAGGTTTGCTAAAAGGAACTTGGAATATCTAGGTTACCTAGCGGGCACTTGGACTATGTAGGTTACCTTGGGGGCACTTGTACTATCTAGGTTACCTAACGGGAACTTGGACTATGTAGGTTAACTAGCGGACACTTGGACGATCTAGGTTAACTAGCGGGCACTTGGAATATCTAGGTTAACTAGCTTGCCCTTGGACTATGTAGGTTAACTAGCGGGAACTTGGACTATCTAGGTTAACTAGCGGGTTCTTGGACTATGTAGGTTAACTAGCGGGCACTTGGACTATCTAGGTTAACTAGGTGACCTTGGACTATGTAGGTTAACTAGCGGGCACTTGGACTATCTAGGTTAACTAGCTGACCTTGGACTATGTAGGTTAACTAGCAGGCACTTGGACTATCTAGGTTAACTAGCGGGCACTTGCACAATGCAGGTTTCCTAGCGGGCTTTTTGACTATGTAGGTTCCTAGCGGGCACTTGGACTATATAGGTTCCCTATGGGCCCTTGGACTATGTAGGTTCCCTATCAGGTAATTGGAATATGTAGGTTCCTCAGCGGGCACTTGGACTATGTAGGTTCCTCAGCGGGCACTTGGACTATGTAGGTTCCCTATCAGGCATTGGACTATGTAGGTTAACTAGCAGGACCTTGGACGATCGAGGTTACCTAGCGGGCACTTGGACTATGTAGGTTAAGTAGCGGACACTTGGACAATCTAGGTTACCTAGCGGGCACTTGAACTATGTACATACCCTAGCGGGCACTTGGACTATCTAGGTTACCTAGCGGGCACTTGGACTATGTACGTCCCCTAGCGGGCACTTGGACTATCTAGGTTAACTAGAGGGCCGTTGGACTATGTAGGTTAACTAGCGGGCACTTGGATTATCTAGGTTAACTAGCGGGCACTTGGACGATCTAGGTTAACTAGCGGATACATGGACTATCTAGGTTACCTAGCGGGCACTTGGACTCTGTATATTCCCTACGGACACTTGAACTATGTAAGTTAACTACCGGGCACTTGGACTATGTAGGTTAACTAGCGGGCCCTTGGACTATCTAGGTTACCTAGCGGGCACTTGGACTATGTAGGTAAACTACCGGGCACTTGCACTATCTAGGTTACCTCACGGGCATTTGGACAATGTAGGTAACCTAGCGGGCGCTTGGATAGTCTAGCTTACATAGCAGGCACTTGTACTTTTAGGTTAACGAACGGACACTTGTACTATGTATGTTGCATAGCGGGCAATTGGACTATCTAGGATAGGTAACGGGCACTTGGACTATCTAGGTTTCTTAGCGGGTACTTGGACTATGTAGGGTAACTAGCGGACCCTTGGACTATGTAGATTAAAAGCGGCACTTGGACTATCTAGGTTAAGTAGTGGGCGCTTAGACTATGTAGGTTTCCTAGCGGGCATTTGGACTATATACGTTACCAAGCGGGCACTTGGACTATGTAGATTACCTAGCGGACACTTGGACTATCTAGGTTACCAAGCGGGCCCTTGGACTATGTAGGTTTCCTAGCGGGCACTTGGACTATCTAGGTTAACGAACGGGCACTTAGACTATGTAGGTAACCTAGCGGGCACTTGGACAGTCTCGGTTACCTAGCTGGCACTTGGACTATGTAGGTCAACTAGCGGGCCCTTGGACTATCTAGGTTAGCTAACGGGCTCTTAGATTATGGAGGTTACCTAGCGGGCACTTGGAGTAAGTTGGCTAACTATGGGGCCCTTGGACGATCTAGGTTACCTAGCGGGTACTTGAACTATCTAGTTTAACTAGCGGGCACTTGCACTATCTAGGTTACCTAGTGGGCACTTGGACTATGTAAGTTCCCTAGCGGGCACTTGTACTATCTATTTTAACTAGCAGGCACTTGGAATATGTAGGTTAACTAGCGGACACTTGCACTATGTAGGTTACCTAGCAGGCACTTGGACTATCTAGGTTAACTAGCGTGCACTTGGACTATCCAAGTTAACTAGCGTGCACTTGGACTATGTAGGTTCCTTAGCGGGCACTTGGACTATCTAGGTTACCTAGCGGGCACTTGGACTATGTAGGTTAACTATCGTGCCCTTGGACTATCTAGGTTATGTAGCGGGCACTTTGTATATAGGTTAACTAGCAGGCACGTGGACTATGTAGGTTAACTAGAGGACACTTGGACTATCTAGGTTAACAAGTGGGCCCTTGGACTATGTAGGTTAATTAGCAGGCACTCGGACAATCTAGGTTAACTAGCGGGCCCTTGGACTATCTAGGTTAACTAGCGGACCTTGTACTATGTGGGTTAACTAGCGGGCCCTTGGACTATGTAGGTTAACTAGCAGGCACTTGGACGATGTAGGTTAACTAGCGGGCTCTTGCACTATGTAGGTTAACTAGCGGGCCCATTTACTATATAGGTTAACTAGCGGGCACTTGGACTATGTATGTTCCCTAGCGGGCACTTGGACTATCTATGTTAACTATACAGCACTTGGAATATGAAGGTTAACTAGCTGACACATGCACTATGTATGTTACCTAGCAGGCACTTGGACTATCTAGGTTAACTAGCGGGCACTTGGACTATGTAGGTTCGTTAGCGGGCACTTGGACTATGTAGGTGAACTAGCGTGCCCTTGACTATCTAGGTTAAGTAGCGGGCACTTGGTATGTAGGTTAACTATCGGGCACTTGGACTATCTAGGATAACTAGCGGGCCCTTGGACTATCTAGGTTATCTAGCGGGCACTTGGACTATGTAGGTTACCTAGTGGGCACTTGGACTATCTAGGTTAACGAACGGGCACTCGGACTTCTAATTTAACGATTGGGCACTTGGTCTATGTAGGTTGCCTACCGGGCACTTGGACTATGTAGGTTAGGTAATGGGCACTTGGACTATCTAGGTTACCTAACGGGCACTTTGACTATCTAGGTTACATAGCGGGCACTTGGACTATGTAGGTTAACTAGCGAGCACTTGGACTCTAGGTTACCTAGTGGGCACTTGGATTATCTAGGTTACCTAGCGGGCACTTCGACAGTCTAGGTTACCTAGCGGGCACTTGGACTATATAGGTTAACGAACGGGCACTTGGGCTATGTAGGTTACCTACCGGGCACTTGGACTATGTAGGATCCCTATAAGACATTTGGACTACTAAGGTTACCTAGCGGGCACTTGGACTATCTAGGTTAACTAGCGGGCACTTGGACTATCTAGGTCAACTAGCAGGTCCTTGTACTATGTAGGTTAACTAGCGAGCACTTGGACTATCTAGGTTAACTAGTGGACCTTGGACTACGTAGGTCAACTAGCGGGCACTTGGACTATGTAGGTTAACTAGAGGACACTTGGAGTATCAAGGTTAACTAGCGGGCCCTTGGACTATCTAGGTTAACTGGCATGCACTTGGACTATATAGGTTAACAAGCGGGCACTTGGATGATCAATATTAACTAGCGGGCACTTGGACAATCCAGGTTAGCTAACGGGAACTTGCACTAAGTACGTCCCCTAGTGGGCACATGGACTATCTAGATTAACTAACGGGCACTAGGACTATCTAGGTTAACTAGCGGGCACTTGGACAATCTAGGTTACCTAGCTGGCACTTGGACTATGTAGGTCAACTAGCGGGCCCTTACACTATTTAGGTTACCTAGCGGGCACTTGAATTATGTAGGTTAACTCGCGGACACTTGCACGATCTACGTTAACTAGCGGGCTCTTGCACTATGTAGGTTAACTAGCGGACCCATTTACTATGTAGGTTAACTAGCGGGCACTTGGACTATGTACGTTACCTAGCGGGCACTTGGACTATCTATGTTAACTATCGGGCACTTGGAATATGTAGGTTAACTAGCGGACACTTGCACTATGTTGGTTACCTAGCAGGCACTTGGACTATCTAGGTTAACTATCGGGCCCTTGGTCTATGTAGGTTAAGTAGCAGGCCCTTGGACAATGTAAGTTACCTAGCGGGCACTTGGACTATCTAGGTTACCTAACGGGCACTTTGACTATCTAGGTTACATAGCGGGCACTTGGATTATGTAGGTTAACTAGCGAGCACTTGGACTCTAGGTTACCTAGCTGGCACTTGGACTATATAGGTTACCTAGCGGGAACTTGGACTATGTAGGTTACCTAGTGAGCACTTGGACTATCTAGGTTAACGAACGGGCACTTGGACTTCAAGGTTAACGAACGGGCACTTGGACTATGTAGGTTGCTTACCGGGCACTTGGACTATCTAGGTTAGGTAACGGGCACTTGGACTATCTAGGTTACCTAGCGGGAACTAGGACAATGTAAGTTATCTAGCGGGCACTTGGACTATCTAGGTTACCTAACGGGCACTTTGACTATCTAGGTTACATAGCGGGCACTTGGGCTATGTAGGTTAACTAGCGAGCACTTGGACTCTAGGTTACCTAGCGGGCACTTGGACTATCTAGGTTACCTAGCGGGCACTTGGACAGTCTAGGTTACCTAGCGGGCACTTGGACTATATAGGTTAACGAACGGGCACTTGGACTATGTAGGTTACCTAGCGGGCACTTGGACTATGTAGGATCCCTATCGGACATTTGGACTACTTTCGTTACGTAGAGGGCACTTGGACTATCTAGGTTAACTAGTGGGCACTTGGACTATCTAGGTCAACTAGCGGGCCCTTGTACTATGTAGGTTAACTAGCGAGCACTTGGACTATCCAGGTTAACTAGCGGACCTTGACTACGTAGGTCAACTAGCGTACCCTTGGACTATGTAGGTTAGCTAGCGGGCACTTGGACGATCTTGGTTAACTAGAGGACATTTGGACTATCTAGGTTAACTAGCATGCACTTGGACTATCTAGGTTAACAAGCGGGCACTTGGATGATCAATATTAACTAGCGGGCACTTGGACAATCCAGGTTAGCTAACGGGCACTTGGACTAAGTACGTCCCATAGTGGGCACATGGACTATCTAGATTAACTAACGGGCACTAGGACTATCTAGGTTAACTAGCGGGCACTTGGACTATCTAGGTTACCTAGCTGGCACTTGGACTATGTAGGTCAACTAGCGGACCCTTACACTATGTAGGTTACCTAGCGGGCACTTGAATTATGTAGGTTAACTCGCGGACACTTGCACGATCAAGGTTAACTAGCGGGCTCTTGCACTATGTAGGTTAACTAGCGGGCCCATTTACTATGTAGGTTAACTAGTGGGCACTTGGACTATGTACGTTCCCTAGCGGGCACTTGGACTATCTATGTCAACTATCGGGCACTTGGAATATGTAGGTTAACTAGCGGACACTTGCACTATGTAGGTTGCCTAGCAGGCACTTGGACTATCTAGGTTATCTAGCGTGCACTTGGACTATGTAGGGTCCTCAGTGGGCACTTGTACTCTGTAGGTGAACTAGCATGCCCTTGGACTATCTAGGTTACGTAGCGGGCACTTGGTATGTAGGATAACTAGCGGGCACTTGGACTATCTAGGTAAACTAGCGGGCCCTTGGACTATCTAGGTTACCTAGCTGGCACTTGGACTATATAGGTTACCTAGCGGGCACTTGGACTATGTAGGTTTCCTAGCGGGCACTTGGACTATCTAGGTTAACGAACGGGCACTTGGACTTCTAGGTTAACGAACGGGCACTTGGTCTATGTAGGTTGCCTACCGGGCACTTGGACTATGTAGGTTAGGTAATGGGCACTTGGACTATCTAGGTTAACTAGCGGACACTTGGATGATCAATGTTAACTAGCGGGCACTTGGACTATCTAGGTTAGCTAACGGGCACTTGGACTAAGTACGTCCCCTAGTGGGCACATGGACTATCTAGATTAACTAACGGGCACAAGGACTATCTAGGTTAACTAGCGGGCACTTGGACTATGAATGTTCCCTAGCGCGCAATTGGATTATCTCGGTTACCTAGCGGGCCCTTGGACTATGTAGGTCAACTATCGGGCCCTTGGACTATCTAGGTTAGCTAACTGGCACTTGGACTATGTAGGTTAACTAGCGGACACTTGCACGATCTAGGTTAACTAGCGGGCCGATTGACTATGTAGGTTAACAAGCGGGCACTTGGACAATCTAGGTTAACTAGCGGGCACTTGGACGATCTAGGTTAACTAGCGGGCACTTGGATTATCTAGGTTACCTAGCGGGCACTTGGACTATGTAGGTTCCCTAGCGGGCACTTGGACTATCTAGGTTACCTAGCTGGCACTTGAACTATCTACGTTACCTAGCGGGTTCTTAGAGTATGTAGGTTACTTAGCTGGCTGTTGGACTATTTAGGTTACCAAGTGGGCACTTGGACTATCTAGGTTAACTAACGGGCACTTGGACTATGTAGGTTCCCTAACGGGCACTTGGATTATGTAGGTTCCCTATCGGGTACTTGGTCTATGTAGGTTAACTAGCGGGCATTAGGACTATGTAGGTTACCTAGCGGGCACTTGGACTATGTAGGTTCCCTATCGGGCACTTGGAGAATGTAGGTTAACTAGGGGGCACTAGGACTATGTAGGTTACCTAGCGGGGCCTTTGACTATCTAGGTTACCTAGCGTGCATTTAGACTATTTATGCTCCCTAGCGGGCATTTGGACTATATTGGTTATCTAGCAGGCACTTAGATTTTGTAGGTTACCTAGCGGGCACATGGACTATCTAGGTTACCTAGCTGGCACTTGAACTATCTACGTTACCTAGCGGGTTCTTGGAATATGTAGGTTACCTAGCGAGCTGTTGGACAATCTAGGTTACCTAACGGGCACTTGGACTATCTAGGTTAACTAACGGGCACTTGGACTATGTAGGTTCCCTAGCGGGCATTTGGACTATCTAGGTTACCTAACGGGCACTTGGATTATATAGGTTCCCTAGCGGGCGCTTGGACTATGTAAGTTCCCTAAGGACACTCGAACTATGTAAGTTAACTACCAGGCACTTGGACTATGTAGGTAAACTAGCGGACCCTTGGACTATCTAGGTTACCTAGCAGGCTGTTGGACTATCTAGGTTACCTAGCGGGCACTTGGACTATCTAGGTTAACTAACGGGCACTTGGACTATGTAGGTTCCCTAGCAGGCCCTTGGACTATGTAAGTTCCCTAGCGGGCACTTGGACTATGTGGGTTCCCTTGCGGGCATTTGGACTATCTAGGTTACCTAACGGGCACTTCGACTATGTAGGTTCCCAAGCGGGAACTTGGACTATGTATGTTCCCTATGGACACTTGAACTATGTAAGTTAACTACCAGGCACTTGTTCTATGTAGGTTAACTAGCGGGCCCTTGGACTATCTAGGTTACCCAGCGGGCACTTGGACTATGTAGGTTAACTACCGGGCACTTGCACAATCTAGGTTACCGGCGGGCACTTGGACTATGTACGTTCCCTAGCGGGCACTTGGACTATCTATGTTAACTAGCAGGCACTTGGACTATGTAGGTTAACTAGGGGACACTTGCACTATGTAGGTTACCTAGAGGCACTTGGACTATCTAGGTTAACTAGCGGGCACTTGGACTATCTTGGTTAACTAGCGTGCACTTGGACTATGTAGCTTCCTTAGCGGGCACTTGGACAATCTAGGTTACCTAGCGGGCACTTGGACTATCTAGGTTAACGAACGGACACTTGGACTATGTAGGTTACCTAGCGGACACTTGCACGATCTAGGTTAACTAGCGGGCCCATTGATTATGTAGGTTAACAAGCGGGCACTTGGACGATCTAGGTTAACTAGCGGGCACTTGGATTATCTAGGTTACCTAGCGGGCACTTGGACTATGTAGGTTCCCTAGCGGGCATTTGGACTATATAGATAACCTAGCGGGCACTTAGACTCTGTAGGTTACCTAGCGGGCACTTGGACTATCTAGGTTACCTAGCTGGTCCTTGAACTATCTACTTTACCTAGCGGGTTATAGGAGTATGTAGGTTACTTAGCGGGCTGTTGGACTATTTAGGTTACAAGCGGGCACTTGGACTATCTAGGTTAACTAACAGGCACTTGGACTATGTAGGTTCCCTAGCGGGCACTTGGATTATGTACGTTCCCTATCGGGTACTTGGACTATGTAGGTTAACTAGCGCGCATTTGAACTGTGTAGGTTACCTAGCGGGCACTTGGAGAATGTAGGTTAACTAGGGGGCACTAGGACTATGTAGGTTACCTAGCGGGCCCTTGGACTATCTAGGTTACCTAGCGGGCATTTAGACAATTTAGGCTCCCTAGCGGGCATTTAGACTATATTGATTATCTAGCAGGCACTTAGACTTTGTAGGTTACCTAGCGGGCACATGGACTATCTAGGTTACCTAGCTGGCACTTGAACTATCTACGTTACGTAGCGGGTTCTTGGAATATGTAGGTTACCTAGCGGGCTGTTGGACTATCTAGGTTACCTAACGGGCACTTGGACTATCTAGGTTAACTAACGGGCACTTGGACTATGTAAGTTCCCTAGCGGGCACTTGGACTATGTGGGTTCCCTAGTGGGCATTTGGACTATCTAGGTTCCCTAGCGGGCACTTGGACAATGTAAGTTCCCTAAGGACACTTGAACTATGTAAATTAACTACCAGGCACTTGGACAATGTAGGTAAACTAGCGGGCCCTTGGACTATCTAGGTTACCTAGCAGGCTGTTGGACTATCTAGGTTACCTAGCGGGCACTTGGACTATCTAGGTTAACTAACGGGCACTTGGACTATGTAGGTTCCCTAGCAGGCCCTTGGACTATGTAAGTTCCCTAGCGGGCACTTGGACTATATGGGTTCCCTTGCGGGCATTTGGACTATCTAGGTTACCTAACGGGCACTTCGACTATGTAGGTTCCCAAGCGGGAACTTGGACTATGTTTGTTCCCTATGGACACTTGAACTATGTAAGTTAACTACCAGGCACTTGTACTATGTAGGTTAACTAGCGGGCCCTTGGACTATCTAGGTTGCCCAGCGGGCACTTGGACTATGTAGGTTAACTACCAGGCACTTGCACTATCTAGGTTACCGGCGGGCACTTGGACTATGTACGTTCCCTAGCGGGCACTTGGACTATCTATGTTAACTAGCGGGCACTTGGACTATGTAGGTTAACTAGGGGACACTTGCACTATGTAGGTTAACTAGTGGCACTTGGACTATCTAGGTTAACTAGCGGGCACTTGGACTATCTAGGTCAAAAAGCGGGCCCTTGTACTATGTAGGTAAACTCGCGAGCACTTGGACTATCTAAAATAACTAGCGGACCTTTGACTAAGTACGTCCCCTTGTGGGCACTTGGACTATCTAGGTTAAATAACGGGCACTAGGACTATCTAGGTTAACTAGCGGGCACTTGGACTATCTAGGTTACCTAGCTGGCACTTGGACTATGTACGTTCCCTAGCGGGCACTTGGACTATCTATGTTAACTAGCGGGCACTTGGAATATGTAGGTTAACTAGCTGACACTTGCACTATGTAGGTTACCTAGCAGGCACTTGGACTATCTAGGTTAACTAGCGGGCACTTGGAATATCTAGGTTAACTAGCGTGCACTTGGACTATGTAGGTTCGTTAGCGGGCACTTGGACTATGTAGGTGAACTAGCGTGCCCTTGACTATCTAGGTTAAGTAGCGGGCAATTGGTATGTAGGTTAACTATCAGGCACTTGGAGTATCTAGGATAACTTGCGGGCCCTTGGACTATCTAGGTTACCTAGCGGGCACTTGGACTATGTAGGTTACCTAGTGGGCACTTGGACTATCTAGGTTAACGAACGGGCACTCGGAATTCTAGGTTAACAAATGGGCACTTGGTCTATGTAGGTTGCCTACCGGGCACTTGGACTATGTAGGTTAGGTAATGGGCACTTGGACTATCTAGGTTACCTAGTGGGAACTTGAACAATGTAAGTTACCTAGCGGGCACTTGGACTATCTAGGTTACCTAACGGGCACTTTGACTATCTAGGTTACATAGCGGGCACTTGGGCTATGTAGGTTAACTAGCGAGCACTTGGACTCTAGGTTACCTAGCGGGCACTTGGACTATCTAGGTTACCTAGCGGGCACTTGGACAGTCTAGGTTACCTAGCGGGCACTTGGACTATATAGGTTCACGAACGGGCACTTGGACTATGTAGGTTACCTAGCGGGCACTTGGACTATGTAGGATCCCTATCGGACATTTGGACTACTTACGTAACCTAGAGGGCACTTGGACTATCTAGGTTAACTAGTGGGCACTTGGACTATCTAGGTCAACTAGCGGGCCCTTGTACTATGTAAGTTAACTAGCGAGCACTTGGACTATCTAGGTTAACTAGCGGACCTTGGACTACGTAGGTCAACTAGCGAACCCTTGGACTATGTAGGTTAACTAGCGGGCACTTGGACGATCTTGGTTAACTAGAGGACACTTGGACTATCTAGGTTAACTAGCATGCACTTGGACTATCTAGGTTAACAAGCGGGCACTTGGATGATCAATATTAACTAGCGGGCACTTGGACAATCCAGGTTAGCTAACGGGAACTTGGACTAAGTACGTCCCCTAGTGGGCACATGGACTATCTAGATTAACTAACGGGCACTAGGACTATCTAGGTTAACTAGCGGGCACTTGGACTATCTAGGTTACCTAGCTGGCACTTGGACTATGTAGGTCAACTAGCGGGCCCTTACACTATGTAGGTTACCTAGCGGGCACATGAATTATGTAGGTTAACTCACAGACACTTGCACGATCTAGGTTAACTAGCGGGCTCTTGCACTATGTAGGTTAACTAGCGGGCCCATTTACTATGTAGGTTAACTAGCGGGCACTTGGACTATCTATGTTAACTATCGGGCACTTGGAATATGTAGGTTACACTAGCGGACACTTGCACTATGTTGGTTACCTAGCAGGAACTTGGACTATCTAGGTTAACTAGCAGGCCTTTGGTCTATGTAGGTTAACTAGCAGGCCCTTGGACAATGTAAGTTACCTAGCGGGCACTTGGACTATCTAGGTTACCTAACGGGCACTTTGACTATCTAGGTTACATAGCGGGCACTTGGACTATGTAGGTTAAATAGCGATCACTTGGACTCTAGGTTACCTAGCAGGCACTTGGATTATCTTGGTTACCTAGCGGGCACTTCGACAGTCTAGGTTACCTAGCGGGCACTTGGACTATATAGGTTAACAAACGGGCACTTGGACTATCAAGGTCAACTAGCAGGTCCTTGTACTATGTAGGTTAACTAGCGAGCACTTGGACTATCTAGGTTAACTAGTGGACCTTGGACTATGTAGGTCAATTAGCGGGCACTTGGACTATGTAGGTTAACTAGAGGACCTTGGACTATCTAGGTTAACTAGCGGGCCCTTGGACTATCTAGGTTACCTATCGGGCACTTGGACTATATAGGTTACCTAGCGGGAACTTGGACTATGTAGGTTACCTAGTGAGCACTTGGACTATCTAGGTTAACGAACGGGCATTTGGAATATGCAGGTAACCTAGCGGGCACTTGGACTGTCTAGGTTACCTAGCGGGCACTTGGACTTCTAGGTTAACGAACGGGCACTTGGACTATGTAGGTTGCTTACCGGGCACTTGGACTATCTAGGTTAGGTAACGGTCACTTGGACTATCTAGGTTACCTAGCGGGAACTTGGACAATGTAAGTTACCTAGCGGGCACTTGGACTATCTAGGTTACCTAACGGGCACTTTGACTATCTAGGTTACATAGCGGGCACTTGGGCTATGTAGGTTAACTAGCGAGCACTTGGACTCTAGGTTACCTAGCGGGCACTTGGACTATCTAGGTTACCTAGCGGGCACTTGGACAGTCTAGGTTACCTAGCGGGCACTTGGACTATATAGGTTAACGAACGGGCACTTGGACTATGTAGGTTACCTAGCGGGCACTTGGACTATGTAGGATCCCTATCGGACATTTGGACTACTTACATTACCTAGAGGGCACTTGGACTATCTAGGTTAACTAGTGGGCACTTGGACTATCTAGGTCAACTAGCGGGCCCTTGTACTATGTAGGTTAACTAGCGAGCACTTGGACTATCTAGTTTAACTAGCGGACCTGGGACTACGTAGGTCAACTAGCGAACCCTTGGACTATGTAGGTTAACTAGCGGGCACTTGGACGATCTTGGTTAACTAGAGGACATTTGGACTATCTAGGTTAACTAGCATGCACTTGGACTATCTAGGTTAACTAGCGGGCATTTGGATGATCAATATTAACTAGCGGGCACTTGGACAATCCAGGTTAGCTAACGGGCACTTGGACTAAGTACGTCCCCTAGTGGGCACATGGACTATCTAGATTAACTAACGGGCACTAGGACTATCTAGGTTAACTAGCGGGCACTTGGACTATCTAGGTTACCTAGCTGGCACTTGGACTATGTAGGTCAACTAGCGGGCCCTTACACTATGTAGATTACCTAGCGGGCACTTGAATTATGTAGGTTAACTCGCGGACACTTGCACGATCTAGGTTAACTAGGGGGCTCTTGCACTATGTAGGTTAACTAGTGGGCCCATTTACTATGTGGGTTAACTAGCGGGCATTTGGACTATGTACGTTCCCTAGCGGGCACTTGGACTATCTATGTTAACTATCGGGCACTTGGAATATGTAGGTTGACTAGCGGACACTTGCACTAAATATGTTACCTAGCAGGCACTTGGACTATCTAGGTTAACTAGCGGGCACTTGGACTATCTAGGTTAACTAGCGTGCACTTGGACTATGTAGGGTCCTTAGCGGGCACTTGTACTATGTCGGTGAACTAGCATGCCCTTGGACTATCTAGGTTACGTAGCGGGCACTTGGTATGTAGGATAACTAGCGGGCACTTGGACTATTTAGGTTAACTAGCGGGCCCTTGGACTATCTAGGTTACCTAGCTGGCACTTGGACTATATAGGTTACCTAGCGGGCACTTGGACTATGTAGGTTACCTAGCGGGCACTTGGACTATCTAGGTTAACGAACGGGCACTTGGACTTCTTGGTTAACGAACGGGCACTTGGTCTATGTACGTTGCCTACCGGGCACTTGGACTATGTAGGTTAGGTAATGGGCACTTGGACTATCTAGGTTACCTAGCGGGAACTTGGACAATGTAAGTTACCTAGCGGGCACTTGGACTATCTAGGTTACCTAACGGGCATTTTGACTATCTAGGTTACATAGCGGGCACTTGGACTATGTAGGTTAACTAGGGAGCACTTGGACTCTAGGTTACCTAGCGGGCCCTTGGATTATCTAGGTTACCTAGCGGGCATTTCGACAGTCTAGGTTACCTAGCGGGAACTTGGATTATATAGGTTAACGAACGGGCACTTGGACTATGTAGGTTACCTAGCGGGCACTTGGACTATGTAGGATCCCTATCGGACATTTGGACTACTTAGGTTACCTAGCGGGCACTTGGACTATCTAGGTTAACTAGTGGGCACTTGGACTATCTAGGTCAACTAGCAGGTCCTTGTACTATGTAGGTTAACTAGTGAGCACTTGGACTGTCTAGGTTAACTAGTGGACCTTGGACTACGTAGGTCAACTAGCGGGCCATTGGACTATGTAGGTTAACTAGCGGGCACTTGAACGATCTAGGTTAACTAGAGGGCACATGGCCTATATAGGTTAACTAACATGCACTTGGACTATCTAGGTTAACTAGCGGGCACTTGGATGATCAATGTTAACTAGCGGGCACTTGGACTATCTAGGTTAGCTAACGGGCACTTGGACTAAGTACGTCCCCTAGTGGGCACATGGACTATCTAGATTAACTAACGGGCACTAGGACTATCTAGGTTAACTAGCGGGCACTTGGACTATGAATGTTCCCTAGCGGGCAATTGGATTATCTAGGTTACCTAGCGGGCCCTTGGACTATGTAGGTCAACTAGCGGACCCTTGGACTATCTAAGTTAGCTAACTGGCACTTGGACTATGTAGGATAACTAGCGGACACTTGCACGATCTAGGTTAACTAGCGGGCCCATTGACTATGTAGGTTAACAAGCGGGCACTTGGACAATCTAGGTTAACTAGCAGGCACTTGGACGATCTAGGTTAACTAGCGGGCACTTGGATTATCTAGGTTTCCTAGCGGGCACTTGGACTATGTAGGTTCCCTAGCGGGCATTTGGACTATATAGATAACCTAGCGGGCACTTAGACTCTGTAGGTTACCTAGCGGGCACTTGGACTATCTAGGTTACCTAGCTGGCACTTGAACTATCTACGTTACCTAGCGGGTTCTTAGAGTATGTAGGTTACTTAGCGGCTGTTGGACTATTTAGGTTACCAAGCGGGCACTTGGACTATCTAGGTTAACTAACGGGCACTTGGACTATGTAGGTTCCCTAGCGGGCATTGGATTATGTAGGTTCCCTATCGGGTACTTGGACTATGTAGGTTAACTAGCGGGCATTAGGACTATGTAGGTTCCCTGGCGGGCACTTGGAGAATGTAGGTTAACTAGGGGGCACTAGGACTATGTAGGTTACCTAGTGGGCCCTTGGACTACCTAGGTTACCTAGCGGGCATTTAGACTATTTAGGCTCCCTAGCGGGCATTTGGACTATATTGATTATCTAGCAGGCACTTAGACTTTGTAGGTTACCTAGCGGGCACATGGACTATCTAGGTTACCTAGCTGGCACTTGAACTATCTACGTTACCTAGCGGGTTCTTGGAATATGTAGGTTACCTAGCGAGCTGTTGGACTATCTAGGTTACCTGACGGTCACTTGGATTATCTAGGTTAACTAACGGGCACTTGGACTATGTAGGTTCCCTAGCGGGCCCTTGGACTATGTAAGTTCCCTAGTGGGCACTTGGACTATGTGGGTTCCCTAGCGGGCATTTGGACTATCTAGGTTACCTAACGGGCACTTGGATTATATAGGTCCCCTAGCGGGCACTTGGACTATGTAAGTTCCCTAAGGACACTTGAACTATGTAAGTTAACTACCAGGCACTTGGACTATGTAGGTAAACTAGCAGGCCCTTGGACTATCTAGGTTACCTAGCAGGCTGTTGGACTATCTAGGTTACCTAGCGGGCACTTGGACTATCTAGGTTAACTAACGGGCACATGGACTATGTAGGTTCCCTAGCAGGCCCTTGGACATTGTAAGTTCCCTAGCGGGCACTTGGACTATGTGGGTTCCCTTGCGGGCATTTGGACTATCTAGGTTACCTAACGGGCACTTCGACTATGTAGGTTCCCAAGCGGGAACTTGGACTATGTATGTTCCCTATGGACACTTGAACTATGTATGTTAACTACCAGGCATTTGTACTATGTAGGTTAACTAGCGGGCCCTTGGACTATCTAGGTTACCTAGCGGGCACTTGGACTATGTAGGTTAACTACCGGGCACTTGCACAATCTAGGTTACCGGCGGGCACTTGGACTATGTACGTTCCCTAGCGGGCACTTGGACTATCTATGTTAACTAGCAGGCACTTGGACTATGTAGGTTAACTAGGGGACACTTGCACTATGTATGTTACCTAGCAGCACTTGGACTATCTAGGTTAAATAGCGGTCACTTGGACTATCTTGGTTAACTAGCGTGCACTTGGACTATGTAACTTCCTTAGCGGGCACTTGGACAATCTAGGTTACCTAGCGGGCACTTGGACTATCTAGGTTATCGAACGGGCACTTGGACTATGTAGGTTACCTAGCGGACACATGCACGATCTAGGTTAACTAGCGGGCCCATTGACTATGTAGGTTAACAAGCGGGCACTTTGAAGATCTAGGTTAACTAGCGGGCACTTGGATTATCTAGGTTACCTAGCGAGCACTTGGACTATGTAGGTTCCCTAGCCGGCATTTGGACTATATAGATTACCTAGCGGGCACTTAGACTCTGTAGGTTACCTAGCGGGCACTTGTACTATCTAGGTTACCTAGCTGGCCCTTGAACTATCTACTTTACCTAGCGGGTTCTAGGAGTATGTAGGTTACTTAGCGGGCTGTTGAACTAATTAGGTTACCAAGCGGACACTTGGATTATCTAGGTTAACTAACGGGCACTTGGACTATGTAGGTTCCCTAGCGGGCACTTGGATTATGTAGGTTCCCTATCGGGTACTTGGACTATGTAGGTTAACTAGCGCGCATTTGGACTGTGTAGGTTACCTAGCGGGCACTTGGACTATGTAGGTTCCCTAGCGGGCACTTGGAGAATGTAGGTTAACTAGGGTGCACTAGGAGTATGTAGGTTACCTAGCGGGCCCTTGGACTATCTAGGTTACCTAGCGGGCATTTAGACTATTTAGGCTCCCTAGCGGGCATTTGGACTATATTGATTATCTAGCAGGCACTTAGATTTTGTAGGTTACCTAGCGGGCACATGGACTATCTAGGTTACCTAGCTGGCACTTGAACTATCTACGTTACCTAGCGGGTTCTTGGAATATGTAGTTTACCTAGCGGGCTGTTGGACTATCTAGGTTACCTAACGGGCACTTGAACTATCTAGGTTAACTAACGGGCACTTGGACTATGTAGGTTCCCTAGCGGGCCCTTGGACTATGTAAGTTCCCTAGCGGGCACTTGGACTATGTGGGTTCCCTAGCGGGCATTTGGACTATCTAGGTTCCCTAGCGGGCACTTGGACTATGTAAGTTCCCTAAGGACACTTGAACTATGTAAGTTAACTACCAGGCACTTGGACAATGTAGGTAAACTAGCGGGCCCTTGGACTATCTAGGTTACCTAGCAGGCTGTTGGACTATCTAGGTTACCTAGAGGGCACTTGGACTATCTAGGTTAACTAACGGGCACTTGGACTATGTAGGTTCCCTAGCAGGCCCTTGGACTATGTAAGTTTCCTAGCGGGCACTTGGACTATGTGGGTTCCCTTGCGGGCATTTGGACTATCTAGGTTACCTTATTGGCTCTTCGACTATGTAGGTTCCCAAGCGGGAACTTGTACTATGTATGTTCCCTATGGACACTTGAACTATGTTAGTTAACTACCAGGCACTTGTACTATGTAGGTTAACTAGCGGGCCCTTGGACTATCTAGGTTACCCAGCGGGCACTTGGACTATGTAGGTTAACTACCGGGCACTTGCACTATCTAGGTTACCGGCGGGCACTTGGACTATGTACTTTCCCTAGCGGGCACTTGGACTATCTATGTTAACTAGCGGGCACTTGGACTATGTAGGTTAACTAGGGGACACTTGCACTATATAGGTTACCTAGTGGCACTTGGACTATCTAGGTTAACTAGCGGGCACTTGGACTATCTAGGTCAACAAGCAGGCCCTTGTACTATGTAGGTTAACTCGCGAGCACTTGGAATATCTAGGATAACAAGCGGACCTTGGACTACGTAGGTTAACTAGCGGGCCCTTGGACTATGTAGGTTAACTAGCGTGCACTTGGACTATCTAGGATAAATAGCGGGCACTTGGATGATCAATGTTAACTAGCGGGCACTTGGACTATCTATGTTAGCTAACGGGCACTTGGACTAAGTACGTCTCCTAGTGGGCACTTGGACTATCTAGGTTAACTAACGGGCACTTGGACTATGTAGGTCAACTAGCGGGCCCTTGGACTATCTAAGTTAGCTAACTGGCACTTGGAGTATGTAGTTTAACTAGTGGACACTTGCACGATTTAGGTTAACTAGCGGGCTCTTGCACTATGTAGGTTAACTAGCGGGCCCATTGACTATGTAGGTTAACTAGCGGGCACTTGGACGATCTAGGTTAACTAGCGGGCACTTGGATTATCTGGGTTACCTAGCGGGCACTTGGATTATATAGGTTCCCTAGCGGGCATTTGGACTATATAGATAAGCTAGCGGGCACATAGACTCTGTTGGTTACCTAGCGGGCACTTGGACTATCTAGGTTATCTAGATGGTACTTGAACTATCTACATTACCTAGCGGGTTCTTGGAGTTTGTAGGTCACCTAGGGGGCTGTTGGACTATCTAGGATACCAAGCGGGCACTTGGACTATCTAGGTTAACTAACGGGCACTTGGACTATGTAGGTTCCCTATCGGGCACTTGGAGAATGTAGGTTAACTAGGGGGCACTAGGACTATGTAGGTTACCTAGCGGGCCCTTTGACTATCTAGGTTACCTAACGGGCATTTGGACTATGTAGGCTCCCTAGCGGACATTTGGACTATGTAGATTACCTAGCGGGCACTTAGACTTTGTAGGTTACCTAGCGGGCATTTGGACTATCTAGGTTACCTAACGGGCACTTGGACTATGTAGGTTCCCTAGCGGGCCCTTGGATTATGTAGGTTCCCTATCGGGCACTTGGGCTATGTAGGTTAACTAGCGGGCATTTGGACTATGTAGCTTCCCTATCGGGCACTTAGAGGATGTAGGTTAACTAGGGGGCACTAGGACAATGTAGGTTACCTACTGGGCCCTTGGACTATCTAGGTAACCTAGGGGGAACCTGGACTATGTAGGTTATCTAGTGGGCACTTGGACTATCTAGGTTACCTAGCAGGCACTTGGACTATGTAGGTTAACTAGTGGGCACTTGGACTATCTAGGTTACCTAGCGGGCACTTGGACTAGGTACGTTCCCTAGCGGGCACTTGGACTATCTACGTTACCTAGCGGGCACTTGGACTATGTACGTTACCTAGCGGGCACTTGGACTATCTATGTTAACTAGCGGGCACTAGGACTATGTAGGTTCCCTATCAGGCACGTGGACTAGATTGGTTCCCTAGCGGGCACTTGGTCTATCTAGGTTAACTAGCGGGCAATTGGACTATCTTGGTTAACGAACGGGCACTTGGACTATGTAGGTAACCTAGTGGTCACTTGAACTGTCTAGGTTACCTAGCGGGCACTTGGACTATCTAGGTTAACTAGCGGTCCCTTGGACGATGTAGGTTAACTAGCGGTCCCTTGGAAGATGTAGGTTAACTAGCAGGCCCTTGTACTATCTAGGTTAACTAGTGAGCCCTTGGACTATGTAGGTTAACTAACGTGCACTTGGACGATCTAGGTTAACTAGTGGGTACTTGGACTATGTAGGTTAACTAGTGGGCCCTTGAACAGTGTAGATTAACTAGCGGCACATGGACTATCTACGTTAACTAGCGGGCCCTAGAACTATGTAGATTCCGTAGTGGGCACTTGGACTACATAGGTTCCCTAGGGGGCACTTGGACTCTGTATGTTCCCTAGCGGGCACTTGGACTATGTATGTTCCCTACAGACACTTGAACTATGTAAGTTAACTACCGGGCACTTGGACTATGTAGGTTAACTAGCGGGCCCTTGGACTATCTAGGTTACCTAGCGGGCACTTGGACTATGTAGGTTAACTACCGGGCACTTGCACTATCTAGGTTACCGAACGGGCATTTGTACTATGTAGGTAACCTACCGGGCACTTGGACTATCTATGTTAACTAGTGGGCACTTTGGACTATGTAGGTTAACTTCCGGCCCCATGCACTATCTAGGTTACCTAGCGGGCACTTGGACTATGTACGTTCCCTAGCGGGCTCTTGGACTATCTATGTTAACTAGTGGGCACTTGGACTATGTAGGCTAACTAGGGGACACTTGCACTATGTAGGTTACCTAGCGGCACTTGGACTATCTAGGTTAACTAGCGGGCACTTGGACTATCTAGGTTAACTAGCGTGCACTTGGACTATGTAGGTTCCTTAGCGGGCATTTGAACTAACTAGTTTACCTAGCGGGCACTTGGACTATGTAGGTTAACTAGCGGACAGTTGCACGATCTAGGTTACATAGCTGGAACTTGGACTATATAAGTTACCTAGCGGGCAGTTAGACTATCTAGGTTAACGAACGTGCACTTGGACTATGTAGGTAACCTAGCGGACACTTGGACAATTTAGGTTACCTAGCGGGCAATTGGACTGTCTTGGTTAACGAACGGGCACTTGGACTATCTAGGTTTCCTAGCAGGCACTCGGACTATGTACATACGTAAGCACGCACTTGGACTATCTAGGTTACCTAGCGGGCACTTGGACTATGTACGTCCCCTAGTGGGCACTTGGACTATCTAGGTTAACTAACGGGCACTAGGACTATCTAGGTTAACTAGCGGGCACTTGGACTATCTAGGTTATCTAGCAGGCACTTGGATTATGAAGGATCCCTAGCGTGCACTTTGATTATCTAGGTTACCTAGCGGGCACCTGAACAATGTATGTTCCCTACGGACACTTGAACTATGTAAGTTAACTACCGGGCATTTAGACTATGTAGGTTAACTAGCGGGCCCTTGGACTATCTAGGTTACCTAGCGGGCACTTCGACTATGTAGGTTAATACCGGGCACTTGCACTATCTAGGTTACCGAACGGGCATTTGGACAATGTAGGTAACCTAGCGGGCACTTGGATAGTCTAGGTTACCTAGCGGGCACTTGCACTTTTAGGTTAACGAAAGGGCACTTGTACTATGTATGTTGCATAGTGGGCAATTGGACTATCTAGGTTAGGTAACGGGCACTTGGACTATCTAAGTTAACTAGCGGGCCCTTGGACTATGTAGGTTCCCTAGCGGGCATTTGAACTATATAGGTTACCTAGCGGGCACTTGGACTATGTAGGTTACCTAGCGGGCACTTGGACTATCTAGGTTACCAAGCGGGCCCTTGGACTATGTAGGTTTCCTAGCGGGCACTTGGACTATCTAGGTTAACGAACGGGCACTTAAACTATGTAGGTAACCTAGCGGGCACTTGGACAGTCTAGGTTACCTAGCTGGCACTTGGACTATGTAGGTCAACTAGCGGGCCCTTGGACTATCTAGGTTAGCTAACGGGCACTTAGATTATGTAGGTTACCTAGCGGGCACTTGGAGTATGTTGGCTAACTAGGGGGCCCTTGGACGATCTAGGTTACCTAGCGGGTACTTGAACTATCTAGGTTACCTAGTGTGCACTTGGACTATGTAAGTTCCCTAGCGGGCACTTGGACTGTCTATTTTAACTAGCAGGCACTTGGAATATGTAGGTTAACTAGCGGACACTTGCACTATGTAGGTTACCTAGCAGGCACTTGGACTATCTAGGTTAACTAGCGGGCACTTGGACTATGTAGGTTCCTTAGCGGGCACTTGGACTATCTAGGGTACCTAGCGGGCACTTGGACTATGTAGGTTAACTAGCGTCCCCTTGGACTATCTAGGTTATGTAGCGGGCACTTGGTATATAGGTTAACTAGCAGGCACGTGGACTATGTAGGTTAACTAGAGGACACTTGGACTATCTAGGTTAACAAGTGGGCCCTTGGACTATGTAGGTTAACTAGCAGGCACTCGGACAATCTAGGTTAACTAGCGGGCCCTTGGACTCTCTAGGTTAACTAGCGGACCTTGGACTATGTGGGTTAACTAGCAGGCCCTTGGACTATGTATGTTAACTAGCGGGCACTTGGACGATCTAGGTTAACTAGAGGGCACTTGGACTATCTAGGTTACCTAGCGGGCACTTGGACTATGTAGGTTCCCAGGCGGGCATTTGGACTATATAGATAACCTAGCGGGCACTTAGACTTTGTAGGTTACCTAGCGGGCACTTGGAATATCTAAGTTACCTAGCTGGCACTTGAACTAACTACGTTGCCTAGCGGGTTCTTGGAGTATGTAGGTTACCTAGAGCGCTGTTGGACTATCTAAGTTACCTAGCGGGCTCTTGGACTATCTAGGTTAACTAAGGGGCACTTGGACTATGTGGGTTTCCTGGCGGGCATTTGGACTATCTAGGTTACCTAACGGGCACTTGGACTATGTGGGTTAACTAGAGGGCATTTGGACTATGAAGGTTAACTAGCGGACATTTGGACTATGTAGGTTCCTTATCGGGCACTTGGAGAATGTAGGTTAACCAGGGGGCACTAAGACTATGTAGGTTACCTAGAGGGTCCTTGGACTATCTAGTTTACCTAGCGGGCATTTGGATTATGTAGGCTCCCTAGCGGGCATTTGAACTATATAGATTCCTTAGGGGGCACTTAGACTTTGTAGGTTACCTCGCAGGCACTTGGCCTACTTTAGTTACCTAGCGGGCACTTGGACTATCTAGGTTAACTAGCGGGCCCTTGTACTATGTAGGTTGCTTAATGGGCACTTGGACTATCTAGGTTAGGTAACGGGCACTTGGACTATCTATGTTACCTAGCGGGACCTTGGACTATGTAGGTTGCCTAGCGGGCACTTGGAGTATCTAGGTTAACGAATGGGCACATGGACTATGTAGGTAACCTAGCGGACACTTGGACTATCTAGGTTAACGAACAGGCACTTGGACTATGTAGGTTACCTAGCGGGCACTTGGACTATGTAGGATCCCTATGGGATATTTGGACTACTTTGGTTATCTAGCGGGCACTTGACCTATCTAGGTTAACTTGCGGGCACTTGGACTATTTAGGTCAACTAGCGGGCCCTTATACTATGTAGGTTAACTAGCGAGCACTTGGACTATCTAGGTTAACTAGCGGACCTTGGACTATGTAGGTTAACTAACGGGCCCTTGGACTATGTAGGTTAACTAGCGGGCACTTGGACGATCTAGGATAACTAGAGGGCACTTGGACTATCTAGGTTACCTAGCGGGCACTTGGACTATGTAGGTTCCCTAGCAGCATTTGGACTATATAGATAACCTAGCGGGCACTTAGACTTTGTAGGTTACCTAGCGGGCACTTGGACTATGTAGGTTACCCAATGGGCACTTGGACTATCTAGGTTAACGAACGGACACTTGGACTATGTAGGTTAGTTATTAGGCACTTGGACTATCTAGGTTACCTAGCAGGCACTTGGACTATGTAGGTTACCTAGCGAGCACTTGGACTATGTAGGTTCCCTAACGGGCACTTGGACTGTGTAGGTTCCCTAGAAGGCACTTGGACATTGTAGGTTACCTATCGGGGACTTTGACTATGTAGGTAACTAGCGGGCATTAGCACTATCCAGGTTATGAAGCGGGCACTTGGACTATGCCGGTTACCAAACGGGCACTTGGACTATGTAGGTTAACGAACGGAAACTTGGACTATGTAGGTAACCTAGCGGGCACTTGGACTGTGTAGGTTACATAGCGGGCACCTGGACTATCTAGGTTAACGAACGGGTACTTGTACTATGTAGGTTAGGCAACAGACACTTGGACTATCTAGTTTACTAGCAGGCATTTGGACTATATATGTAACCTAGCGGACACTTGAACGATCTAGGATAACTAGCGGGCACTTGGACTATCTAGGTTAACTAGCGGGTCCTTGGACAATCTAGGTTTACTAGCGGGCACTTGGACTATCTAGGTTAACTAGCAGGCACTTGGAATATGTAGTTTCCCCAGTGGGCATTTGGATTATTTAGGTGACCTAGCGGCCACTTGGACTATGTAGGTTACCTAGCGGGCACATGGACTATGTAGGTTACCTAGGGGGCACGTGGACTATCTATGTTACCTAGTGGGCACTTGGTCTATGTACATACCCTAGCGGGCACCAGGACTATGTATGTCCCCTAGAGGGCACTTGGACTATCTAGGTTAACTAAAGGGCACTAGGACTATCTAGTTTAACTAGCGGGCACTTGGTCTATCTAGGTTCCCTAGCGGGCACTTGGACTATGTAGGTCAACTAGCGGGCCCTTGGACTATCTAGGTTATCTAACGGGCACTTGGATTATGTAGGTTAACTAGCGGGCACGTGGACTATGTAGGTTAACTAGCGGGCAATTGGACTGTCTAGGTTACCTAGCGGGCACTTGGATTATCTAGGTTAACGAACGGGCATTTGGAGTATGTAGGTTACCTAGCCGCCACTTGGACTATCTAGGTTAGATAACGGGCACTTGGACTATCTATGTTACCTAGCGGGACCTTGGACTATGTAGGTTGCCTAGCGGGCACTTGGAGTATCTAGGTTAACGAATGGGCACATGGACTATGTAGGTAACCTAGCGGACACTTGGACTATCTAGGTTAACGAACAGGCACTTGGACTATGTAGGTTACCTAGCGGGCACTTGGACTATGTAGGATCCCTATGGGATATTTGGACTACTTTGGTTATCTAGCGGGCACTTGACCTATCTAGGTTAACTTGCGGGCACTTGGACTATTTAGGTCAACTAGCGGGCCCTTATACTATGTAGGTTAACTAGCGAGCACTTGGACTATCTAGGTTAACTAGCGGACCTTGGACTATGTAGGTTAACTAACGGGCCCTTGGACTATGTAGGTTAACTAGCGGGCACTTGGACGATCTAGGATAACTAGAGGGCACTTGGACTATCTAGGTTACCTAGCGGGCACTTGGACTATGTAGGTTCCCTAGCAGCATTTGGACTATATAGATAACCTAGCGGGCACTTAGACTTTGTAGGTTACCTAGCGGGCACTTGGACTATGTAGGTTACCCAATGGGCACTTGGACTATCTAGGTTAACGAACGGACACTTGGACTATGTAGGTTAGTTATTAGGCACTTGGACTATCTAGGTTACCTAGCAGGCACTTGGACTATGTAGGTTACCTAGCGAGCACTTGGACTATGTAGGTTCCCTAACGGGCACTTGGACTGTGTAGGTTCCCTAGAAGGCACTTGGACATTGTAGGTTACCTATCGGGGACTTTGACTATGTAGGTAACTAGCGGGCATTAGCACTATCCAGGTTATGAAGCGGGCACTTGGACTATGCCGGTTACCAAACGGGCACTTGGACTATGTAGGTTAACGAACGGAAACTTGGACTATGTAGGTAACCTAGCGGGCACTTGGACTGTGTAGGTTACATAGCGGGCACCTGGACTATCTAGGTTAACGAACGGGTACTTGTACTATGTAGGTTAGGCAACAGACACTTGGACTATCTAGTTTACTAGCAGGCATTTGGACTATATATGTAACCTAGCGGACACTTGAACGATCTAGGATAACTAGCGGGCACTTGGACTATCTAGGTTAACTAGCGGGTCCTTGGACAATCTAGGTTTACTAGCGGGCACTTGGACTATCTAGGTTAACTAGCAGGCACTTGGAATATGTAGTTTCCCCAGTGGGCATTTGGATTATTTAGGTGACCTAGCGGCCACTTGGACTATGTAGGTTACCTAGCGGGCACATGGACTATGTAGGTTACCTAGGGGGCACGTGGACTATCTATGTTACCTAGTGGGCACTTGGTCTATGTACATACCCTAGCGGGCACCAGGACTATGTATGTCCCCTAGAGGGCACTTGGACTATCTAGGTTAACTAAAGGGCACTAGGACTATCTAGTTTAACTAGCGGGCACTTGGTCTATCTAGGTTCCCTAGCGGGCACTTGGACTATGTAGGTCAACTAGCGGGCCCTTGGACTATCTAGGTTATCTAACGGGCACTTGGATTATGTAGGTTAACTAGCGGGCACGTGGACTATGTAGGTTAACTAGCGGGCAATTGGACTGTCTAGGTTACCTAGCGGGCACTTGGATTATCTAGGTTAACGAACGGGCATTTGGAGTATGTAGGTTACCTAGCCGCCACTTGGACTATCTAGGTTAGATAACGGGCACTTGGACTATCTATGTTACCTAGCGGGACCTTGGACTATGTAGGTTGCCTAGCGGGCACTTGGAGTATCTAGGTTAACGAATGGGCACATGGACTATGTAGGTAACCTAGCGGACACTTGGACTATCTAGGTTAACGAACAGGCACTTGGACTATGTAGGTTACCTAGCGGGCACTTGGACTATGTAGGATCCCTATGGGATATTTGGACTACTTTGGTTATCTAGCGGGCACTTGACCTATCTAGGTTAACTTGCGGGCACTTGGACTATTTAGGTCAACTAGCGGGCCCTTATACTATGTAGGTTAACTAGCGAGCACTTGGACTATCTAGGTTAACTAGCGGACCTTGGACTATGTAGGTTAACTAACGGGCCCTTGGACTATGTAGGTTAACTAGCGGGCACTTGGACGATCTAGGATAACTAGAGGGCACTTGGACTATCTAGGTTACCTAGCGGGCACTTGGACTATGTAGGTTCCCTAGCAGCATTTGGACTATATAGATAACCTAGCGGGCACTTAGACTTTGTAGGTTACCTAGCGGGCACTTGGACTATGTAGGTTACCCAATGGGCACTTGGACTATCTAGGTTAACGAACGGACACTTGGACTATGTAGGTTAGTTATTAGGCACTTGGACTATCTAGGTTACCTAGCAGGCACTTGGACTATGTAGGTTACCTAGCGAGCACTTGGACTATGTAGGTTCCCTAACGGGCACTTGGACTGTGTAGGTTCCCTAGAAGGCACTTGGACATTGTAGGTTACCTATCGGGGACTTTGACTATGTAGGTAACTAGCGGGCATTAGCACTATCCAGGTTATGAAGCGGGCACTTGGACTATGCCGGTTACCAAACGGGCACTTGGACTATGTAGGTTAACGAACGGAAACTTGGACTATGTAGGTAACCTAGCGGGCACTTGGACTGTGTAGGTTACATAGCGGGCACCTGGACTATCTAGGTTAACGAACGGGTACTTGTACTATGTAGGTTAGGCAACAGACACTTGGACTATCTAGTTTACTAGCAGGCATTTGGACTATATATGTAACCTAGCGGACACTTGAACGATCTAGGATAACTAGCGGGCACTTGGACTATCTAGGTTAACTAGCGGGTCCTTGGACTATCTAGGTTTACTAGCGGGCACTTGGACTATCTAGGTTAACTAGCAGGCACTTGGAATATGTAGTTTCCCCAGTGGGCATTTGGATTATTTAGGTGACCTAGCGGCCACTTGGACTATGTAGGTTACCTAGCGGGCACATGGACTATGTAGGTTACCTAGGGGGCACGTGGACTATCTATGTTACCTAGTGGGCACTTGGTCTATGTACATACCCTAGCGGGCACCAGGACTATGTATGTCCCCTAGAGGGCACTTGGACTATCTAGGTTAACTAAAGGGCACTAGGACTATCTAGTTTAACTAGCGGGCACTTGGTCTATCTAGGTTACCTAGCGGGCACTTGGACTATGTAGGTCAACTAGCGGGCCCTTGGACTATCTAGGTTATCTAACGGGCACTTGGATTATGTAGGTTAACTAGCGGGCACGTGGACTATGTAGGTTAACTAGCGGGCAATTGGACTGTCTAGGTTACCTAGCGGGCACTTGGATTATCTAGGTTAACGAACGGGCATTTGGAGTATGTAGGTTACCTAGCCGCCACTTGGACTATCTAGGTTAGATAACGGGCACTTGGACTATCTAGGTTAACGAACAGACACTTGGACTATGTAGGTAACCTAGCGGGCACTTGGACTGTCTAGGTTACATAGCGGGCACCTGGACTATCTAGGTTAACGAACGGGCACTTGGACTATGTAGGTTAGCTAACAGACACTTGGACTATCTAGGTTACCTAGCAGGCATTTGGACTATGTATGTTACCTAGCGGACACTTGAACGATCTAGGTTAACTAGCGGGCACTTGGACTTTCTAGGTTAACTAGCGGGCCCTTGGCCTATCTTGGTTTACTAGCGGGCACTTGGACTATCTAGGTTAACTAGCGGGCACTTGAACTATGTAGTTTCCCTAGCGGGCATTTGGATTATTTAGGTTACCTAGCGGCCACTTGGACTATGTAGGTTACCTAGCAGGCACATGGACTATGTAGGTTACCTAGGGGGCACTTGGACTGTCTAGGTTACCTAGCGGGCACTTGGACTATGTAGGTTAATTAGAAGGCACTTGGACTATCAAGGTTACTTAGCAGACCCTTGACTATGTAGGTTACCAGCGGGCACTTGGACTATCTAGGTTAAGGAACGTGCACTTGGACTATGTAGGTAACCTAGCAGGCACTTGGACTGTCTAGGTTACCTAGCGGGTACTTGGACTATCTAGGTTAATGAACGGGCCCTTGGACTATGTAGGTTAACCAGCAGACACTTCGACTATCTAGGTTACCTAGCGCGCACTTGGACTATGTAGATTCCCTAGCGGGCACTTGGACTATCTAGGTTACCTAGCAGGCACTTTGACTATCTAGGTTAACTAACGGGCACTTGGACTATGTAGGTTCCCTAGTGGGTACTTGGAATGTCTAGGTTACCTAGCGGGCACTTGGACTATGTAGGTTAACGAACGGGCACTTGGACTATGTAGGTAACCTAGTGGTCAGTTGGACTGTCTAGGTTACCTAGCGGGCACATGGACTTTGTAGGTTAACTAGTGGGCACTTGGACTATCTAGGTTAACTAGCGGGCCCTTGGTCTATGTAGGTTAACTAGCAGGCCCTTGGACTCTGTAAGTTAACTAGAGGGCACTTGGACAATCCTGGTTAACTAGTGGGCACTTGGACTATCTAGGTTAACTAGCGGCACTTGGACTATCTAGGTTAACTAGCGTGCACTTGGACTATGTATGTTCCCAAGCGGGCATTTGGACTATATAGGTTTCCTAACGAGCACTTGGACTATGTAGGTTACATAACCGGCACTTGGACTATCTAGGTTAACTTGCGGGCACTTGGATTATCTAGGTTAGCTAACAGGCACTTGGATTTTGTATGTTCCAGAGCTGGCAATTGGACTATGTAGGTTCCCTAGCGGGCACTTGGACTATCTAGGTTCCCTAAAGGGCACTTGAACCATGTAGGTTAACTAGCGGACAATTGGACGATCTAGGTTAACTAGCGGGTACTTGGACTATGTAGTTTAACTAGCGGTCCCTTGGACTACGTAGGTTAACTAGCGGACACTTGCACTATGTAGGTTTCCTAGCGGGCACTTGGACTATCTAGGTTAATTAGCGGGCACATGGACTATGTAGGTTAACTAGCGGACACTTGCACTATGGAGGTTACCTAGCAGGCATTTGGACTAAGTAGGTTACCTAGGGGGCACTTGGACTATCTAGGTTACCTAGCAGGCACTTGGACTATGTAGGTTAACTAGCGGGCACTTGCACTCTCTAGGTTACATAGCGGGCACTTGGACTATGTACCTTCCCTAGTGAGCACTTGGACTATCTATGTTAACTAGCGGGCACGTGGACTATGTAGGTTAACTAGTGGACACTTGCACTAGGTAGATTACCTATCAGGCACTTTGACTATGTAGGTTAACTAGCAGGCACTTGGACTATCCAGGTTACGAAGCGGGCACTTGGACTACGTAGGTTACCAAACGGGCACTTGGACTATCTAGGTTAACGAACGGACACTTGGACTATGTAGGTAACCTAGCGGGCTCTTGGACAGTCTAGGTTACATAGCGGGCACTTGGACTATCTAGGTTAACGAACGGGCACTTGGACTATGTAGGTTACCTAGCGGACACTTGGACGATCTAGGTTGACTAGGGGGCACTTGGACTATCTAGGTTAACTAACGGGCCCTTGGACTATCTAAGTTTACTAGCGGGAACTTGTACTATCTAGGTTAACTAGCGGGCACTTGGACTATGTAGGTTACCTAGTGGGCACATGGACTATGTAGGTTACCTAGCGGGCACTTGGACTATCTAGGTTACCTAGCGGTCACTTGGACTATGTAGGTTAACTAGAAGGCACTTGGACTATCAAGGTTACCTAGCGGGCTCCTGGACTATGTAGGTTACCAGCGGGCACTTGGATTATCTAGGTTAACGAATGCGCACTTGGACTACGTAGGTAACCTAGCGGGCACTTGGACTGTCTAGGTAACCAAGCGGGCACTTGGACTATGTAGGTTAACTAGCGGACACTATGACTATCTAGGTTAGCTAACGGGCAATTGGACTATCAAGGTTACCTAACGGGCACTTGGAGTATGTAGGTTACCTAGCCGTCACTTGGACTATCTAGGTTACCTAGCAGGGACTTTTACTATCTAGGTTAACTAAAGGGCACTTGGACTATGTAGGTTGACGAGCGAGCACTTGGACTATGTAGGTTCCCTAGGCGGTACTTGGACTGTCTAGGTTAACCAGCAGGCAATTGGACTGTCTAGGTTACCTAGTGGGCACTTGGACTATGTAGTTTACCTAGGAGGCACTTGGACTATGTGGGTTAACTAAAGGGCACTTGGACTATCTAGGTTACCTAGCGGGCACTTGGACTATGTACGTTCCCTAGCGGGCAATTGGGCTGTCTACGTTACCTAGCGGGCACTTGGACTATGTAGGTTAACGAACGGGCACTTGAACTATGTAGGTAACCTAGTGGTCACTTGGACTGCCTAGGTTACCTAGCGGGCACTTGGACTATGTAGGTTCGCTAGCGGGCATTTGGACTATATAGGTTACCTAGCGGGCACTTGGATTATGTAGGTTACCTAGCGGGCACTTGGACTATGTAGGTTAACTAGCGGGCACTTGGATTATCTAGGTTAACTAACAGGCACTTGGACTATGTATGTTCCAGAGCGGGCAATTGGACTATGTAGGTTCCCTAGCGGGCACGTGGACTATCTATGTTAACTAGCGAGCACTTAGACTATGTAGGTTACCTAGCAGACACTTGCACTATGTAGGTTACCTAGCGGGCACTTGGACTATGTAGGTTAACTAGAGGACACTTGGACGATCTAGGTTAACAAGTGGGCCCTTGGACTATGTAGGTTAACTAGCTGGCACTTGGACTATCTAGGTTAACTAGTGGGCACTTGGACGATCTAGGTTAACCAGCGGGCACTTGGACTATCAAAGTTAACAAGCGAGCCCTTGGACTATGTAGATTAACTAGCGGGACGTTGGATTATCTAGGTTACCTAGATAGCACTTGGACTATCTAGGTTTCCTAGCGGGCACTTGGACTACGTAGGTTCCATAGCGAGCACTTGGACTATGTAGGTTCCCTATCGGGCACTTGGACTATGTAGGTTTCTATCGGGCACTTGGACTATGTAGGTTAACTAGCGGGCACTTGGACTATCTAGGTTACCTAGCGGGCACTTGGTCTATGTAAAAATCCTAGCGGGCACTTGGACTATCTGGGTTACCTAGGGGGCACTTGGACTATGTAGGTCAACTAGCAGGCCCTTGGACTATCTAGGTTAACGAACGGACAATTGGACTATCTAGGTTACCTAATGGGCACATGGATTATGTAGGTTCCCTACCGGGCACTTAGACTATGTAGGTTTCCTTGCGGGCATTTGGACTATGTAGGTTACCTAGCGAGCACTTGGACTATGTAGGTTCCCTAAGGGACATTTGGACTATGTAGGTTCCCTAGCGGTCACGTGGACTATGTAGGCTCCGTAGAAGGCACTTGGACTATGTAGGTTACCTATCGGGCACTTTGACTATGTAGGTTAACTAGCGGGCACTTGGATTATCCAGATTACGAAGCGGGCACTTGGACTATGTAGGTTACCAAACGGGCACTTTGACTATCTAGGATAACGAACGGACACTTGGACTATGTAGGTAACCTAGCGGGAAGTTGGACTGTCTAGGTTACATAGCGGGCACTTGGACTATCTAGGTTAACGAACGGGCACTTGGACTATGTAGGTTAGCTAACAGGCACTTGGAGTATCTAGGTTAACTAGCGGCACTTGGACTATCTAGGTTAACTAGCGGGCACTTGGACTATGTAGGTTCCCTAGCGGGCATTTGGACTACATTGGTTACCTAGCGGGCACTTGGATTATGTAGGTTACCTAGCGGGCACTTGGACTATGTAGGTTAACTAGCGGGCACTTGGATTATCTAGGTTAACTAACATGCACTTGGACTATGTGTGTTAAAGAATGGGCAATTGGACTAAGTAGGTTCCCAAGCGGGCACTTGGACTATCTAGGTTCCCTAAAGGGCACTTGGACTATGTAGGTTAACTAGCGGACAATTGGACGATCTATGTTAACTAGCGGCTACTTGGTCTATCTAGGTTAACTAGCGGTCCCTTGCACTACGTAGGTTAACTAGCGGACACTTGCACTATGTAGGTTACCTAGCGGGACCTCGGACTATCTAGGTTAACTAGCGGGCCCTTGGACTATCTAAGTTACCTAGATAGCACTTGGACTATCTAGGTTCCCTAGCGGTCACCTGGACTATGTATGTTCCATAGCGGGCACTTGAACTATGTAGGTTCCCTATCGGGCACGTGGACTATGTAGGTTTCTATCAGGCACTTGGAGTATGTAGGTTAACTAGGGGGCACTTGGACTATCTAGGTTACATAGCGGGCACTTGGTCTATGTACAAAGCCTAGCGGGCACTTGGACTATCTGGGTTACCTAGCGGGCACTTGGACTATGTACGTCCCCTAGTGGGCACTTGGACTATCTAGGTTAACTAACGGGCACTAGGACAATCTAGGTTAACTAGAGGGCACTTGAACTCTCTACGTTACCTAGCGGGTTCTTGGACTATCAAGGTTAACTAGCGGGCACATGTATTATCTAGGTTAGCTAGCGGGCACTTGAACTATGTAGGTTAACTAGTGGGCCCTTAGACTATCTAGGTTAGCTAACGGGCACATGGACTATGTTGGTTAATTAGCGGGTACTTTGATTATGTAGGTTCCCTAGCGGGCATTTGTACTATATAGATTACCTAGCGGCACTTGTTCTTTGTAGGTTACCTAGCGGGCACTTGTACTATCTAGGTTAACTAGCGTGCACTTGGACTATGTACGTCCCCTAGTGGGCACTTGGACTATCTAGGTTAACTAACGGGCACTAGGACAATCTAGGTTAACTAGAGGGCACTTGAACTCTCTACGTTACCTAGCGGGTTCTTGAACTATCTAGGTTAACTAGCGGGCACATGTATTATCTAGGTTAGCTAGCGGGCACTTGAACTATGTAGGTTAACTAGTGGGCCCTTAGACTATCTAGGTTAGCTAACGGGCACATGGACTATGTTGGTTAATTAGCGGTACTTTGATTATGTAGGTTCCCTAGCGGGCATTTGGACTATATAGATTACCTAGCGGGCACTTGTTCTTTGTAGGTTACCTAGCGGGCACTTGTACTATCTAGGTTAACTAGCGGGCACTTGAACTATCTATGTTACCAAGCGGGTACTTGGATTATCTAGGTAAACTAGCGGGCACTTGGACTATCTAGGTTAACTAACGGGCACTTGGACTATGTAAGTTCCCTAGCGGGCACTAGGACTATGTGGGTTCCCTAGCGGGCATTTGGACTATCTAGGTTACCTAACGGGCACTTGGAGTATGTAGGTTCCCTAGCGGGCACTTGGAGTATGTGAGTTCCCTATCGGGCACTTGGACTATGTAGGTTACTAGCGGGCATTTGGACTATGTAGGTTACCTAATGGGCACTTGGACTATGTAGGCTCCCTATCAGGCACTGGGACAATGTAGGTGACCTCGCGGGCACTAGGACTATATAGGTTAACAAGCGGGCCTTTGGACTATCTAGGTTACCTATCGGGCACTTGGACTATCTAGGTAACTTAGCGGGCACTTGAACTATGTACGTTCCCTAACGGGCACTTGGAGTATGTAGGTTCCCTAGCGGGCACTTGGACTATGTAGGTTCCTCAGCGGGCACTTGGACTATGTAGGTTCCCTATCGGACACTTGGACTATGTAGGTTAACTAGCGGGCCCTTGGACTATCTAGGTTACGTAGCGGGCACTTGGATGGTGTAAGTTCCCTAGCCAGCACTAAGACTATTGGTTCCCTAACGGGCACTTGGACTATGTCGGTTCCATAGCGGGCACTTGGACTTTGTAGGTTCCCTATCGGGCACTTGGACTATATAGGTTTCATCGGGCACTTGGACTATGTAGGTTAACTAGCGGGCACGTGGACTATCTAGGTTACCTAGTGGGCCCTTGGTCTTTGTACATACCCTAACGGGCACTAGGACTATGTTTGTCCCCTAGAGGGCACTTGGACTATCTAGGTTAACTAAAGGGCACTAGGACTATCTAGTTTAACTAGCGGGCACTTGGTCTATCTAGGTTACCTAGAGGGCACTTGGAATATGTAGGTCAACTAGCGGGGCCTTGGCCTATCTAGGTTAGCTAACAGGCACTTGGATTATGTAGGATAAATAGCAGGCACTTGGATTATCTAGGTTAGCTAGCGGGCACTTGACTATGTAGGTTAACTAGAGGGCCCTTAGACTATCTAGGTTAGCTAACGGGCACATGGACTTTGTAGGTTAATTAGCGGGTACTTGGATTATGTAGGTTCCCTAGCGGGCATTTGGACTATATAGATTACCTAGCGGGCACTTGGACTTTGTAGGTTACCTAGCGGGCACTTGTACTATCTAGGTTACCTAGTGGGCACTTGAACTATCTACGTTACCTAGCGGGTACTTGGATTATCTAGGTTAACTAGCGGGCACTTGGACTATCTAGGTTAACTAGCTGGCACTTAGACTATGTAAGTTCCCTAGCGGGCACTAGGACTATGTGGGTTCCCTAGCGGGCATTTGGAAAATCTAGGTTACCTAACGGGCACTTGGACTATGTAGGTTCCCTAGCGGGCACTTGGAGTATGTGAGTCCCTATCGGGCACTTGGACTATGTAGGTTACTAGCGGGCATTTGGACTATGTAGGTTACCTAACGGGCACTTGGACTATGTAGGTTCCCTATCGGGCACTTGGACTATGTAGGTTAACTAGCGGGCCCTTGGACTATCTAGGTTACCTAGCGGGCACTTGGATGATGCAAGTTCCCTAGCCAGCACTAAGACTATTGGTTCCTTAACGGGCACTTGGACTATGTCAGTTCCATAGCGGGCACTTGGACATTGAAGGTTCCCTATAGAGCACTTGGACTATATAGGTTTCCATCGGGCACTTGGACTATGTAGGTTAACTAGCGGGCACGTAGACTATCTAGGTTACCAAGTGAGCACTTGGTCTATGTACATACCCTAACGGGCACTAGGACTATGTTTGTCCCCTAGAGGGCACTTGAACTATCTAGGTTAACTAAAGGGCACTAGGACTATCTAGTTTAAATGGCGGGCACTTGGTCTATCTAGGTTACCTAGCGGGCACTTGGACTATGTAGGTCAACTAGCGGGCCCTTGGACTATCTAGGTTAGCTAACGGGCACTTGGATTATCTAGGTTACCTACTGGGCACTTGGATTATGTAGGTTCCCTAGCGGGCACTTAGACTATGTAGGTTTCCTTGCATGCATTTGGACTATGTAGGTTACCTAGCGAGCACTTGGATTATGTAGGTTCCCTAACGGGCACTTGAACTATGTAGGTTCCCTAGAAGGCACTTGGACTATGTAGGTTACCTATCGGGCACTTTGACTATGTAGGTAACTAGCGGGCATTTGGACTATCCAGGTTACGAAGCGGGCACTTGGACTATGTAGGTTACCAAACGGCCACTTGGACTATCTAGGTTAACGAACGGACACTTGGACTATGTAGGTAACCTAGCAGGCACTTGGACTGTCTAGGTTACATAGAGGGCACCTGGACTATCTAGGTTAAAGAACGGGCACTTGGACTATGTAGGTTAGCTAACAGACACTTGGACTATCTAGGTTACTAGCAGGCATTTGGACTATGTATGTAACCTAGCGGACACTTGAACGATCTAGGTTAACTAGCGGGCACTTGGACTATCTAGGTTAACTAGCGGGCCCTTGGAGTATCTAGGTTTACTAGCGGGCACTTGGACTATCTAGGTTAACTAGCGGGCACTTGGACTATGTAGTTTCCCCAGCGGGCATTTGGATTATTTAGGTTACCTAGCGGCCACTTGGACTATGTAGGTTACCTAGCGGGCACATGGACTATGTAGGTTACCTAGGGGGCACGTGGACTATCTAGGTTACCTAGTGGGCACTTGGTCTATGTACATACCCTAGCGGGCACTAGGACTATGTATGTCCCCTAGAGGGCACTTGGACTATCTAGGTTAACTAAAGGGCACTAGGACTATCTAATTTAACTAGCGGGCAATTGGCCTATCTAGGT
Organism: Tenrec ecaudatus; assembly: GCF_050624435.1. Classification (NCBI taxonomy): domain Eukaryota; kingdom Metazoa; phylum Chordata; class Mammalia; order Afrosoricida; family Tenrecidae; genus Tenrec; species Tenrec ecaudatus. Next base: position 204,524 of record NW_027459455.1, read on the forward strand.
TACCTAGCGGGCACTTGGACTATGTAGGTCAGCAAGCGGGCCCTTGGACTATCTAGGTTATCTAACGGGCACTTGGATTATGTAGGTTACCTAGCGGGCACTTGGATTATCTAGGTTAACGAACGGGCACTTGGACTATGTAGGTTACCTAGCCGCCACTTGGACTATCTAGGTTAGCTAACAGGCACTTGGACTATCTAGGTTCCCTAGCGGGCACTTATACTATCTAGGTTACCAAGCTGGCACTTGGACTATGTAGGTCAACTAGCGGGCCCTTGGACTATCTAGGTTATCTAACGGGCACTTGGACTATCTAGGTTACCTAATGGGCACTTGGATTATGTAGGTTCCCTAGCGGGCACTTAGAATATGTAGGTTTCCTTGCAGGCATTTGGACTATGTAGGTTACCTAGCGAGCACTTGGACTATGTAGGTTCCCTAACGGGGACTTAGAATATGTAGGTTCCCTAGAAGGCACTTGGACTATGTAGATTACCTATCGGGCACTTTCACTATATAGGTTAACTAGCGGGCATTTGGACTATCCAGGTTACGAAGCGGGCATTTGGACTGTCTAGGTTACCTAGCGGGCACTTGGACTCGGTAGGTTAACTAGTGGGCACTTGGACTATCTAGGTTAACTAGTGGGCCCTTGGTCTATGTAGGTTAACTAGCAGGCCCTTGGACTATGTAAGTTAACTAGCGGGCACATGGACTATCTAGGTTAACTAGCGGGCACTTGGACTATGTAGGTTCCCTAGCGGGCATTTGGACTATATATGTTTCCTAACGAGCACTTGGACTATGTAGGTTACCTAACGGGCACTTGGACTATCTAGGTTAACTAGGGGGCACTTGGATTATCTAGGTTAACTTACAGGCACTTGGACTATGTATGTTCCAGAGCTGACAATTGGACTATGTAGGTTCCCTAGCGGGCACTTGGACTATCTAGGTTCCCTAAAGGGCACTTGGACTATGTAGGTTCCCTAGCGGGCATTTGGACTATATATGTTTCCTAACGAGCACTTGGACTATGTAGGTTACCTAACGGGCACTTGGACTATCTAGGTTAACTAGGGGGCACTTGGATTATCTAGGTTAACTTACAGGCACTTGGACTATGTATGTTCCAGAGCTGGCAATTGGACGATGTAGGTTCCCTAGCAGGCCCTTGGACTATGTAAGTTAACTAGCGGGCACATGGACTATCTAGGTTAACTAGCAGACAATTGGACGATCTAGGTTAACTAACGGTCCCTTGGACTACGTAGGTTAACTAGCGGACACTTGCACTATGTAGGTTTCCTAGCGGGCACTTGGACTATCTAGGTTAATTAGCGGGCACTTGGACTATGTAGTTTAACTAGCGGACACTTGCACTATGTAGGTTACCTAGCGGGCATTTGGACTATGTAGGTTAACTAGCAGGCCCTTGGACTATCTAGGTTACCTAGCAGGCACTTGGACTATGTAGATTAACTAGCGGGCACTTGCACTCTCTAGGTTAAATAGCGGGCACTTGGAGTATGTACATTCCCTAGCGGGCACTTGGACTATCTATGTTAACTAGCGGGCACTTGGACTATGTAGGTTACCTAGCGGACACTTTCACTATATAGGTTACCTAGCGGGCACGTGGACTATGTAGGTTAACTAGAGGACACGTGGACGATCTAGGTTAACAAGTGGGCCCCTGGACTATGTAGGTTAACTAGTCGGCACTTGGACGATCTAGGTTAACTAGCGGGCACTTGGACCATCTAGGTTAACCAGCGGGCACTTGGACTATCAAAGTTAACAAGCGAGCCCTTGGAGGATATAGGTTAACTAGCGTGACCTTGGACTATCTAGGTTACCTAGATAGCACTTGGACTATATAGGTTCCCTAGCGGGCACTTGGACTATCTCAGTTAACGAACGGGCACTTGGACTAAGTAGGTTACCTAGCGGGCACTTGGACTATGTAGGATCCCTACAGGACATTTGTACTACTTAGGTTAACTAGCGGGCACTTTGACTATCTAGGTTAACTAGCGGGCACTTGGACTATCTAGGTCAACTCGCGGGCCCTTGTACTATGTAGGTTACTAGCGGGCACTTGGACTATCTAGGTTAACCAGCGGACCTTGGACTATGTAGGTTAACTAGCGGGCCCTTGGACTATGTAGGTTAACTAGAGGGCACTTGAACTATCTAGGTTTCCTAGCAGGCACTTGGAATATGTAGGTCAACTAGCCGGCCCTTGGACTATCTAGGTTAGCTAACGGGCACTTGGACTATCTAGGTTACCTAATGGGCACTTGATTTATGTAGGTTCCCTAGCGGGCACATAGACTATGTAGGTTTCCTTGCATGCATTTGGACTATGTAGGTTACCTAGCGAGCACTTGGATTATGTAGGTTCCCTAACGGGCACTTAGACTATGTAGGTTCCCTAGAAGGCACTTGGACTATGTAGGTTACCTATCGGGCACTTTGACTATGTAGGTAACTAGCGGGCATTTGGACTATCCAGGTTACGAAGCGGGCACTTGGACTATGTAGGTTACCAAACGGCCACTTGAACTATCTAGGTTAACGAACGGACACTTGGACTATGTAGGTTAGCTAACAGACACTTGGACTATGTAGGTTACTAGCAGGCATTTGGACTATGTATGTAACCTAGCGGACACTTGAACGATCTAGGTTAACTAGCGGGCACTTGGCCTATCTAGGTTAACTAGCGGGCCCTTGGACTATCAAGGTTTACTAGCGGGCACTTGGACTATGTAGGTAAACTAGCGGGCACTTGGACTATGTAGTTTCCCCAGCGGGCATTTGGATTATTTAGGTTACCTAGCGGCCACTAGGACTATGTAGGTTACCTAGCGGGCACATGGACTAGGTAGGTTACCTTGGGGGCACGTGGTCTATCTAGGTTACCTAGTGGGCACTTGGTCTATGTACATACCCTAGCGGGCACTAGGACTATGTATGTCCCCTAGAGGGCACTTGGACTATCTAGGTTAACTAAAGGGCACTAGGACTATCTAATTTAACTAGCGGGCACTTGGTCTATCTAGGTTACCTAGCGGTCACTTGGACTATGTAGGTCAACTAGCGGGCCCTTGGACTAACTAGGTTAGCTAACGGGCACTTGGATTATGTAGGTTAACTAGCGGGCACTTGGACTATGTAGGTTAACTAGCGGGCACTTGGACTGTCTAGGTTACCTAGCGGGCACTTGGATTATCTAGGTTAACGAACGGGCACTTGGACTATGTAGGTTACCTAGCCGCCATTTGGACTATCTAGGTTAACTAACAGGCACTTGGATTATCTAGGTTCCATAGCGGGCACTTATACTATCTAGGTTACCAAGCTGGCACTTGGACTATGTAGGTCAACTAGCGGGCCCTTGGACTATCTAGGTTATCTAACGGGCACTTGGACTATCTATGTTTCCTAACGGGCACTTGGATTATATAGGTTCCTTAGCGGGCACTTAGACTATGTAGGTTTCCTTGCAACCATTTGGACTATGTAGGTTACCTAGCGAGCACTTGGACTATGTAGGTTCCCTAGAAGGAACTTGGACTATGTAGGTTACCTATCGGGCACTTTCACTATGTAGGTTAACTAGCGGGCAATTGGATTATCCAGGTTACGAAGCGGGCATTTGGACTGTCTAGGTTACCTAGCGGGCACTTGGACTAGGTAGGTTAACTAGTGGGCACTTGGACTATCTAGGTTAACTAGCGGGCCCTTGGTCTATGTAGGTTAACTAGCAGGCCCTTGGACTATGTAAGTTAACTAGCGGGCACTTGGACTATCTAGGTTAACTAGCGGGCACTTGGACTATCTAGGTTAACTAACGGGCACTTGGACTATGTAGGTTCCCTAGCGGGCATTTGGACTATATATGTTTCCTAACGAGCACATGGACTATGTAGGTTACCTAACGGGCACTTGGACAATCTAGGTTAACTAGGGGGCACTTGGATTATCTAGGTTAACTTACAGGCACTTGGACTATGTATGTTCCAGAGCTGGCAATTGGACAATGTAGGTACCCTAGCGGGCACTTGGACTATCTAGGTTCCCTAAAGGGCACTTGGACTATGTAGGTTAACTAGCAGACAATTGGACGATCTAGGTTAACTAGCGGTCCCTTGGACTATGTAGGTTAACTAGCGGACACTTGCACTATGTAGGTTTCCTAGCGGGCACTTGGACTATGTAGGTTAATTAGCGGGCACGTGGACTATGTAGGTTAACTAGCGGACACTTGCACTATGTAGGTTACCTAGCGGGCATTTGGACTATGTAGGTTAACTAGCAGGCCCTTGGACTATCTAGGTTACCTAGCAGGCACTTGGACTATGTAGGTTAACTAGCGGGCACTTGAACTCTCTAGGTTAAATAGCGGGCACATGGACTATGTACCTTCCCTAGCGGGCACTTGGACTATCTATGTTAACTAGCGGGCACTTGGACTATGGAGGTTACCTAGCGGACACTTTCACTATGTAGGTTACCTAGCGGGCACTTGGACTATGTAGGTTAACTAGAGGACACGTGGACGATCTAGGTTAACAAGTGGGCCCCTGGACTATGTAGGTTAACTAGCCGGCACTTGGACGATCTATGTTAACTAGCGGGCACTTGGACCATCTAGGTTAACCAGCGGGCACTTGGACTATCAAAGTTAACAAGCGAGCCCTTGGAGTATGTAGGTTAACTAGCGTGACCTTGGACTATCTAAGTTACCTAGATAGCACTTGGACTATATAGGTTCCCTAGCGGTCACTTGGACTATCTCGGTTAACGAACGGGCACTTGGACTAAGTGGGTTACCTAGCGGGCACTTGGACTATGTAGGATCCCTACAGGACATTTGTACTACTTAGGTTAACTAGCGGGCACTTGGACTATCTAGGTCAACTCGCGGGCCCTTGTACTATGTAGGTTACTAGCGGGCACTTGGACTATCTAGGTTAACCAGCGGACCTTGGACTATGTAGGTTAACTAGCGGGCCCTTGAACTATGTAGGTTAACTAGCGGGCACTTGAACTATCTAGGTTTCCTAGCAGGCACTTGGACTATGTAGGTCAACTAGCGGGCCCTTGTACTATGTAGGTTACTAGCGGGCACTTGGACTATCTAGGTTAACCAGCGGACCTTGGACTATGTAGGTTAACTAGCGGGCACTTGAACTATCTAGGTTTCCTAGCAGGCACTTGGACTATGTAGGTCAACTAGCGGGCCCTTGGACTATCTAGGGTAGCTAACGGGCACTTGGACTATCTAGGTTACCTAATGGGCACTTGGATTATGTAGGATCCCTAGCGGGCACTTAGACTATGTAGGTTTCCTTGCATGCATTTGGACTATGTAGGTTACCTAGCGAGCACTTGGATTATGTAGGTTCCCTAACGGGCACTTGGACTATGTAGGTTCCCTAGAAGGCACTTGGACTATGTAGGTTACCTATCGGGCACTTTGACTATGTAGGTAACTAGCGGGCATTTGGACTATCCAGGTTACGAAACGGGCACTTGGACTATGTAGGTTACCAAACGGCCACTTGGACTATCTAGGTTAACGAACGGAAACTTGGACTATGTAGGTAACCTAGCGGGCACTTGGACTGTCTAGGTTACATAGAGGGCACCTGGACTATCTAGGTTAAAGAACGGGCACTTGGACTATGTAGGTTAGCTAACAGATACTTGGACTATCTAGGTTACTAGCAGACCTTTGGACTATGTATGTAACCTAGCGGACACTTGAACGATCTAGGTTAACTAGCGGGCACTTGGAGTATCTAGGTTAACTAGCGGGCCCTTGGACTATCTAGGTTTACTAGCGGGCACTTGGACTATCTAGGTTAACTAGCGGGCACTTGGACTATGTAGTTTCCCCAGCGGGCATTTGGATTATTTAGGTTACCTAGCGGCCACATGGACTATGTAGGTTACCTAGCGGGCACATGGACTATGTATGTCCCATAGAGGGCACTTGGACTATCTAGGTTAACTAAAGGGCACTAGGACTATCTAATTTAACTAGTGGGCACTTGGTCTATCTAGGTTACCTAGCAGTCACTTGGACTATGTAGGTCAACTAGCGGGCCCTTGGACTATCTAGGTTAGCTAACGGGCACTTGGATTATGTAGGTTAACTAGCGGGCACTTGGACGATGTAGGTTAACTAGCGGGCACTTGGACTGTCTAGGTTACCTAGCGGGCACTTGGATTATCTAGGTTAACGAACGGGCACGTGGACTATGTAGGTTACCTAGCCGCCACTTGGACTATCTAGGTTAGCTAACAGGCACTTGGACTATCTAGGTTCCCTAGCGGGCACTTATACTATCTAGGTTACCAAGCTGGCACTTGGACTATGTAGGTCAACTAGCGGGCCCTTGGACTATCTAGGTTATCTAACGGGCACTTGGACTATCTAGGTTACCTAACGGGCACTTGGATTATGTAGGTTCCCTAGCGGGCACTTAGACTATGTAGGTTTCCTTGCAACCATTTGGACTATGTAGGTTACCTAGTGAGCACTTGGATTATGTAGGTTCCCTAACGGGCACTTGGACTATGTAGGTTCCCTAGAAGGCACTTGGATTATGTAGGTTACCTATCGGGCACTTTGACTATGTAGGTAACTAGCGGGCATTTGGACTATCCAGGTTACGAAGTGGGCACTTGGACTATGTAGGTTACCAAACGGCCACTTGGACTATCTAGGTTAACGAACGGACACTTGGACTATGTAGGTAACGTAGCGGGCATTTGGACTATCCAGGTTACGAAGCGGGCATTTGGACTGTCTAGGTTACCTAGCGGGCACTTGGACTAGGTAGGTTTACTAGTGGGCACTTGGACTATCTATGTTAACTAGCGGGCCCATGGTCTATGTAGGTTAACTAGCAGACCCTTGGACTATGTAAGTTAAATAGCGGGCACTTGGACTATCTAGGTTAACTAGCGGGCACTTGGACTATCTATGTTAACTAACGGGCACTTGGACTATGTAGGTTCCCTAGCGGGCATTTGGACTATCAAGGTGAACTAGCGGGCACTTGGATTATCTAGGTTAACTTACAGGCACTTGGACTATGTATGTTCCAGAGCTGGCAATTGGACTATGTAGGTTCCCTAGCGGGCACTTGGACTATCTAGGTTCCCTAAAGGGCACTTGGACTATGTAGGTTAACTAGCAGACAATTGGACGATCTAGTTTAATTAGCGGGCACTTGGACTATGTAGGTTAACTAGCGGACACTTGCACTATGTAGGTTACCTAGTGGGCATTTGGACTATGTAGGTTAACTAGCAGGCCCTTGGACTATCTAGGTTACCTAGCAGGCACTTGGACTATGTAGGTTAACTAGCGGGCACTTGCACTCTCTAGGTTAAATAGCGGGCACTTGGACTATGTACCTTCCCTAGCGGGCACTTGGACTATCTATGTTAACTAGCGGGCACTTGGACTATGTAGGTTACCTAGCGGACACTTTCACTATGTAGGTTACCTAGCGGGCACTTGGACTATGTAGGTTAACTAGAGGACACGTGGACGATCTAGGTTAACAAGTGGGCCCCTGGACTATGTAGGTTAACTAGCCGGCACTTGGACAATCTAGGTTAACTAGCGGGCACTTGGACCATCTAGGTTAACCAGCGGGCACTTGGACTATCAAAGTTAACAAGCGAGCCCTTGGAGTATGTAGGTTAACTAGCGTGACCTTGGACTATCTAGGTTACCTAGATAGCACTTGGACTATATAGGTTCCCTAGCGGGCACTTGGCCTATCTAGGTTAACTAGCGGGCCCTTGGACTATCAAGGTTTACTAGCGGGCACTTGGACTATCTAGGTAAACTAGCGGGCACTTGGACTATGTAGTTTCCCCGGCGGGCATTTGGATTATTTAGGTTACCTAGCGGCCACTTGGACTATGTAGGTTACCTAGCGGGCACATGGACTAGGTAGGTTACCTAGGGGGCACGTGGTCTATCTAGGTTACCTAGTGGGCACTTGGTCTATGTACATACCCTAGCGGGCACTAGGACTATGTATGTCCCCTAGAGGGCACTTGGACTATCTAGGTTAACTAAAGGGCACTAGGACTATCTAATTTAACTAGCGGGCACTTGGTCTATCTAGGTTACCTAGCGGTCACTTGGACTATGTAGGTCAACTAGCGGGCCCTTGGACTAACTAGGTTAGCTAACGGGCACTTGGATTATGTAGGTTAACTAGCGGGCACTTGGACTATGTAGGTTAACTAGCAGGCACTTGGACTGTCTAGGTTACCTAGCGGGCACTTGGATTATCTAGGTTAACGAACGGGCACTTGGACTATGTAGGTTACCTAGCCGCCATTTGGACTATCTAGGTTAACTAACAGGCACTTGGATTATCTAGGTTCCATAGCGGGCACTTAAACTATCTAGGTTACCAAGCTGGCATTTGGACTATGTAGGTCAACTAGCGGGCCCTTGGACTATCTAGGTTATCTAACGGGCACTTGGACTATCTATGTTTCCTAACGGGCACTTGGATTATATAGGTTCCTTAGCGGGCACTTAGACTATGTAGGTTTCCTTGCAACCATTTGGACTATGTAGGTTACCTAGCGAGCACTTGGACTATGTAGGTTCCCTAGAAGGAACTTGGACTATGTAGGTTACCTATCGGGCACTTTCACTATGTAGGTTAACTAGCGGGCAATTGGATTATCCAGGTTACGAAGCGGGCATTTGGACTGTCTAGGTTACCTAGCGGGCACTTGGACTAGGTAGGTTAACTAGTGGGCACTTGGACTATCTAGGTTAACTAGCGGGCCCTTGGTCTATGTAGGTTAACTAGCAGGCCCTTGGACTATGTAAGTTAACTAGCGGGCACTTGGACTATCTAGGTTAACTAGCGGGCACTTGGACTATCTAGGTTAACTAACGGGCACTTGGACTATGTAGGTTCCCTAGCGGGCATTTGGACTATATATGTTTCCTAACGAGCACATGGACTATGTAGGTTACCTAACGGGCACTTGGACTATCTAGGTTAACTAGGGGGCACTTGGATTATCTAGGTTAACTTACAGGCACTTGGACTATGTATGTTCCAGAGCTGGCAATTGGACAATGTAGGTTCCCTAGCGGGCACTTGGACTATCTAGGTTCCCTAAAGGGCACTTGGACTATGTAGGTTAACTAGCAGACAATTGGACGATCTAGGTTACCTAGCGGTCCCTTGGACTACGTAGGTTAACTAGCGGACACTTGCACTATGTAGGTTTCCTAGCGGGCACTTGGACTATGTAGGTTAATTAGCGGGCACTTGGACTATGTAGGTTAACTAGCGGACACTTGCACTATGTAGGTTACCTAGCGGGCATTTGGACTATGTAGGTTAACTAGCAGGCCCTTGGACTATCTAGGTTACCTAGCAGGCACTTGGACTATGTAGGTTAACTAGCGGGCACTTGAACTCTCTAGGTTAAATAGCGGGCACATGGACTATGTACCTTCCCTAGCGGGCACTTGGACTATCTATGTTAACTAGCGGGCACTTGGACTATGGAGGTTACCTAGCGGACACTTTCACTATGTAGGTTACCTAGCGGGCACTTGGACTATGTAGGTTAACTAGAGGACACGTGGACGATCTAGGTTAACAAGTGGGCCCCTGGACTATGTAGGTTAACTAGCCGGCACTTGGACGATCTATGTTAACTAGCGGGCACTTGGACCATCTAGGTTAACCAGCGGGCACTTGGACTATCAAAGTTAACAAGCGAGCCCTTGGAGTATGTAGGTTAACTAGCGTGACCTTGGACTATCTAGGTTACCTAGATAGCACTTGGACTATATAGGTTCCCTAGCGGGCACTTGGACTATCTCGGTTAACGAACGGGCACTTGGACTAAGTGGGTTACCTAGCGGGCACTTGGACTATGTAGGATCCCTACAGGACATTTGTACTACTTAGGTTAACTAGCGGGCACTTGGACTATCTAGGTCAACTCGCGGGCCCTTGTACTATGTAGGTTACTAGCGGGCACTTGGACTATCTAGGTTAACCAGCGGACCTTGGACTATGTAGGTTAACTAGCGGGCCCTTGAACTATGTAGGTTAACTAGCGGGCACTTGAACTATCTAGGTTTCCTAGCAGGCACTTGGACTATGTAGGTCAACTAGCGGGCCCTTGTACTATGTAGGTTACTAGCGGGCACTTGGACTATCTAGGTTAACCAGCGGACCTTGGACTATGTAGGTTAACTAGCGGGCACTTGAACTATCTAGGTTTCCTAGCAGGCACTTGGACTATGTAGGTCAACTAGCGGGCCCTTGGACTATCTAGGGTAGCTAACGGGCACTTGGACTATCTAGGTTACCTAATGGGCACTTGGATTATGTAGGATCCCTAGCGGGCACTTAGACTATGTAGGTTTCCTTGCATGCATTTGGACTATGTAGGTTACCTAGCGAGCACTTGGATTATGTAGGTTCCCTAACGGGCACTTGGACTATGTAGGTTCCCTAGAAGGCACTTGGACTATGTAGGTTACCTATCGGGCACTTTGACTATGTAGGTAACTAGCGGGCATTTGGACTATCCAGGTTACGAAACGGGCACTTGGACTATGTAGGTTACCAAACGGCCACTTGGACTATCTAGGTTAACGAACGGACACTTGGACTATGTAGGTAACGTAGCGGGCACTTGGACTGTCTAGGTTACATAGAGGGCACCTGGACTATCTAGGTTAAAGAACGGGCACTTGGACTATGTAGGTTAGCTAACAGACACTTGGACTATCTAGGTTACTAGCAGGCCTTTGGACTATGTATGTAACCTAGCGGACACTTGAACGATCTAGGTTAACTAGCGGGCACTTGGAGTATCTAGGTTAACTAGCGGGCCCTTGGACTATCTAGGTTTACTAGCGGGCACTTGGACTATCTAGGTTAACTAGCGGGCACTTGGACTATGTAGTTTCCCCAGCGGGCATTTGGATTATTTAGGTTACCTAGCGGCCACATGGACTATGTAGGTTACCTAGCGGGCACATGGACTATGTATGTCCCATAGAGGGCACTTGGACTATCTAGGTTAACTAAAGGGCACTAGGACTATCTAATTTAACTAGTGGGCACTTGGTCTATCTAGGTTACCTAGCAGTCACTTGGACTATGTAGGTCAACTAGCGGGCCCTTGGACTATCTAGGTTAGCTAAGGGGCACTTGGATTATGTAGGTTAACTAGCGGGCACTTGGACGATGTAGGTTAACTAGCGGGCACTTGGACTGTCTAGGTTACCTAGCGGGCACTTGGATTATCTAGGTTAACGAACGGGCACGTGGACTATGTAGGTTACCTAGCCGCCACTTGGACTATCTAGGTTAGCTAACAGGCACTTGGACTATCTAGGTTCCCTAGCGGGCACTTATACTATCTAGGTTACCAAGCTGGCACTTGGACTATGTAGGTCAACTAGCGGGCCCTTGGACTATCTAGGTTATCTAACGGGCACTTGGACTATCTAGGTTACCTAACGGGCACTTGGATTATGTAGGTTCCCTAGCGGGCACTTAGACTATGTAGGTTTCCTTGCAACCATTTGGACTATGTAGGTTACCTAGTGAGCACTTGGATTATGTAGGTTCCCTAACGGGCACTTGGACTATGTAGGTTCCCTAGAAGGCACTTGGACTATGTAGGTTACCTATCGGACACTTTGACTATGTAGGTAACTAGCGGGCATTTGGACTATCCAGGTTACGAAGCGGGCACTTGGACTAAGTAGGTTACCAAACGGCCACTTGGACTATCTAGGTTAACGAATGGACACTTGGACTATGTAGGTAACCTAGCGGGCACTTGGACTGTCTAGGTTACATATAGGGCACATTGACTATCTAGGTTAAAGAACGGGCACATGGACTATGTAGGTTAGCTAACAGACACTTGGACTATCTAGGTTACTAGCAGGCATTTGGACTATGTATGTAACCTAGCGGACACTTGAACGATCTAGGTTAACTAGCGGGCACTTGGACTATGTAGGTTCCCTAGCGGGCCCTTGGACTATCTAGGTTTACTAGCGGGCACTTGGACTATCTAGGTTAACTAGCTCGCACTTGGACTATGTTGTTTCCCAGCGGGCATTTGGATTATTTAGGTTACCTAGCGGCCACTTGGACTATGTAGGTTACCTAGCGGGCACATGGACTATGTATGTCCCATAGAGGGCACTTGGACTATCTAGGTTAACTAAAGGGCACTAGGACTATCTAATTTAACTAGCGGGCACTTGGTCTATCTAGGTTACCTAGCGGTCACTTGGACTATGTAGGTCAACTAGCGGGCCATTGGACTATCTAGGTTAGCTAACGGGCACTTGGATTATGTAGGTTAACTAGCGGGCACTTGGACTATGTAGGTTACCTAGCCGCCACTTGGACTATCTAGGTTAGCTAACAGGCACTTGGACTATCTAGGTTCCCTAGCGGGCACTTATACTATCTAGGTTACCAAGCTGGCACTTGGACTATGTAGGTCAACTAGCGGGCCCTTGGACTATCTAGGTTATCTAACGGGCACTTGGAGTATCTAGGTTACCTAACGGGCACTTGGATTATGTAGGTTCCCTAGCGGGCACTTAGAATATGTCGGTTTCCTTGCAGGCATTTGGACTATGTAGGTTACCTAGCGAGCACTTGGACTATGTAGGTTCCCTAACGGGCACATGGACTATTTAGGTTCCCTAGAAGGCACTTGGACTATGTAGGTTACCTATCGGGCACTTTCACTATGTAGGTTAACTAGCGGGCATTTGGACTATCCAGGTTACGAAGCGGGCATTTGGACTGTCTAGGTTACCTAGCGGGCACTTGGACTAGGTAGGTTTACTAGTGGGCACTTGGACTATCTAGGTTAACTAGCGGGCCCATGGTCTATGTAGGTTAACTAGCAGACCCTTGGACTATGTAAGTTAAATAGCGGGCACTTGGACTATCTAGGTTAACTAGCGGGCACTTGGACTATCTATGTTAACTAACGGGCACTTGGACTATGTAGGTTCCCCAGCGGGCATTTGGACTATCAAGGTGAACTAGCGGGCACTTGGATTATCTAGGTTAACTTACAGGCACTTGGACTATGTATGTTCCAGAGCTGGCAATTGGACTATGTAGGTTCCCTAGCGGGCACTTGGACTATCTAGGTTCCCTAAAGGGCACTTGGACTATGTAGGTTAACTAGCAGACAATTGGACGATCTAGTTTAATTAGCGGGCACTTGGACTATGTAGGTTAACTAGCGGACACTTGCACTATGTAGGTTACCTAGCGGGCATTTGGACTATGTATGTTAACTAGCAGGCCCTTGGACTATCTAGGTTACCTAGCAGGCACTTGGACTATGTAGGTTAACTAGCGGGCACTTGCACTCTCTAGGTTAAATAGCGGGCACTTGGACTATGTACCTTCCCTAGCGGGCACTTGGACTATCTATGTTAACTAGCGGGCACTTGGACTATGTAGGTTACCTAGCGGACACTTTCACTATGTAGGTTACCTAGCGGGCACTTGGACTATGTAGGTTAACTAGAGGACACGTGGACGATCTAGGTTAACAAGTGGGCCCCTGGACTATGTAGGTTAACTAGCCGGCACTTGGACGATCTAGGTTAACTAGCGGGCACTTGGACCATCTAGGTGAACCAGCGGGCACTTGGACTATCAAAGTTAACAAGCGAGCCCTTGGAGTATGTAGGTTAACTAGCGTGACCTTGGACTATCTAGGTTACCTAGATAGCACTTGGACTATATAGGTTCCCTAGCGGGCACTTGGCCTATCTAGGTTAACTAGCGGGCCCTTGGACTATCAAGGTTTACTAGCGGGCACTTGGACTATCTAGGTAAACTAGCGGGCACTTGGACTATGTAGTTTCCCCGGCGGGCATTTGGATTATTTAGGTTACCTAGCGGCCACTTGGACTATGTAGGTTACCTAGCGGGCACATGGACTAGGTAGGTTACCTAGGGGGCACGTGGTCTATCTAGGTTACCTAGTGGGCACTTGGTCTATGTACATACCCTAGCGGGCACTAGGACTATGTATGTCCCCTAGAGGGCACTTGGACTATCTAGGTTAACTAAAGGGCACTAGGACTATCTAATTTAACTAGCGGGCACTTGGTCTATCTAGGTTACCTAGCGGTCACTTGGACTATGTAGGTCAACTAGCGGGCCCTTGGACTAACTAGGTTAGCTAACGGGCACTTGGATTATGTAGGTTAACTAGCGGGCACTTGGACTATGTAGGTTAACTAGCAGGCACTTGGACTGTCTAGGTTACCTAGCGGGCACTTGGATTATCTAGGTTAACGAACGGGCACTTGGACTATGTAGGTTACCTAGCCGCCATTTGGACTATCTAGGTTAACTAACAGGCACTTGGATTATCTAGGTTCCATAGCGGGCACTTAAACTATCTAGGTTACCAAGCTGGCATTTGGACTATGTAGGTCAACTAGCGGGCCCTTGGACTATCTAGGTTATCTAACGGGCACTTGGACTATCTATGTTTCCTAACGGGCACTTGGATTATATAGGTTCCTTAGCGGGCACTTAGACTATGTAGGTTTCCTTGCAACCATTTGGACTATGTAGGTTACCTAGCGAGCACTTGGACTATGTAGGTTCCCTAGAAGGAACTTGGACTATGTAGGTTACCTATCGGGCACTTTCACTATGTAGGTTAACTAGCGGGCAATTGGATTATCCAGGTTACGAAGCGGGCATTTGGACTGTCTAGGTTACCTAGCGGGCACTTGGACTAGGTAGGTTAACTAGTGGGCACTTGGACTATCTAGGTTAACTAGCGGGCCCTTGGTCTATGTAGGTTAACTAGCAGGCCCTTGGACTATGTAAGTTAACTAGCGGGCACTTGGACTATCTAGGTTAACTAGCGGGCACTTGGACTATCTAGGTTAACTAACGGGCACTTGGACTATGTAGGTTCCCTAGCGGGCATTTGGACTATATATGTTTCCTAACGAGCACATGGACTATGTAGGTTACCTAACGGGCACTTGGACTATCTAGGTTAACTAGGGGGCACTTGGATTATCTAGGTTAACTTACAGGCACTTGGACTATGTATGTTCCAGAGCTGGCAATTGGACAATGTAGGTTCCCTAGCGGGCACTTGGACTATCTAGGTTCCCTAAAGGGCACTTGGACTATGTAGGTTAACTAGCAGACAATTGGACGATCTAGGTTAACTAGCGGTCCCTTGGACTACGTAGGTTAACTAGCGGACACTTGCACTATGTAGGTTTCCTAGCGGGCACTTGGACTATGTAGGTTAATTAGCGGGCACTTGGACTATGTAGGTTAACTAGCGGACACTTGCACTATGTAGGTTACCTAGCGGGCATTTGGACTATGTAGGTTAACTAGCAGGCCCTTGGACTATCTAGGTTACCTAGCAGGCACTTGGACTATGTAGGTTAACTAGCGGGCACTTGAACTCTCTAGGTTAAATAGCGGGCACATGGACTATGTACCTTCCCTAGCGGGCACTTGGACTATCTATGTTAACTAGCGGGCACTTGGACTATGGAGGTTACCTAGCGGACACTTTCACTATGTAGGTTACCTAGCGGGCACTTGGACTATGTAGGTTAACTAGAGGACACGTGGACGATCTAGGTTAACAAGTGGGCCCCTGGACTATGTAGGTTAACTAGCCGGCACTTGGACGATCTATGTTAACTAGCGGGCACTTGGACCATCTAGGTTAACCAGCGGGCACTTGGACTATCAAAGTTAACAAGCGAGCCCTTGGAGTATGTAGGTTAACTAGCGTGACCTTGGACTATCTAGGTTACCTAGATAGCACTTGGACTATATAGGTTCCCTAGCGGGCACTTGGACTATCTCGGTTAACGAACGGGCACTTGGACTAAGTGGGTTACCTAGCGGGCACTTGGACTATGTAGGATCCCTACAGGACATTTGTACTACTTAGGTTAACTAGCGGGCACTTGGACTATCTAGGTCAACTCGCGGGCCCTTGTACTATGTAGGTTACTAGCGGGCACTTGGACTATCTAGGTTAACCAGCGGACCTTGGACTATGTAGGTTAACTAGCGGGCCCTTGAACTATGTAGGTTAACTAGCGGGCACTTGAACTATCTAGGTTTCCTAGCAGGCACTTGGACTATGTAGGTCAACTAGCGGGCCCTTGTACTATGTAGGTTACTAGCGGGCACTTGGACTATCTAGGTTAACCAGCGGACCTTGGACTATGTAGGTTAACTAGCGGGCACTTGAACTATCTAGGTTTCCTAGCAGGCACTTGGACTATGTAGGTCAACTAGCGGGCCCTTGGACTATCTAGGGTAGCTAACGGGCACTTGGACTATCTAGGTTACCTAATGGGCACTTGGATTATGTAGGATCCCTAGCGGGCACTTAGACTATGTAGGTTTCCTTGCATGCATTTGGACTATGTAGGTTACCTAGCGAGCACTTGGATTATGTAGGTTCCCTAACGGGCACTTGGACTATGTAGGTTCCCTAGAAGGCACTTGGACTATGTAGGTTACCTATCGGGCACTTTGACTATGTAGGTAACTAGCGGGCATTTGGACTATCCAGGTTACGAAACGGGCACTTGGACTATGTAGGTTACCAAACGGCCACTTGGACTATCTAGGTTAACGAACGGACACTTGGACTATGTAGGTAACGTAGCGGGCACTTGGACTGTCTAGGTTACATAGAGGGCACCTGGACTATCTAGGTTAAAGAACGGGCACTTGGACTATGTAGGTTAGCTAACAGACACTTGGACTATCTAGGTTACTAGCAGGCCTTTGGACTATGTATGTAACCTAGCGGACACTTGAACGATCTAGGTTAACTAGCGGGCACTTGGAGTATCTAGGTTAACTAGCGGGCCCTTGGACTATCTAGGTTTACTAGCGGGCACTTGGACTATCTAGGTTAACTAGCGGGCACTTGGACTATGTAGTTTCCCCAGCGGGCATTTGGATTATTTAGGTTACCTAGCGGCCACATGGACTATGTAGGTTACCTAGCGGGCACATGGACTATGTATGTCCCATAGAGGGCACTTGGACTATCTAGGTTAACTAAAGGGCACTAGGACTATCTAATTTAACTAGCGGGCACTTGGTCTATCTAGGTTACCTAGCGGTCACTTGGACTATGTAGGTCAACTAGCGGGCCATTGGACTATCTAGGTTAGCTAACGGGCACTTGGATTATGTAGGTTAACTAGCGGGCACTTGGACTATGTAGGTTACCTAGCCGCCACTTGGACTATCTAGGTTAGCTAACAGGCACTTGGACTATCTAAGTTCCCTAGCGGGCACTTATACTATCTAGGTTACCAAGCTGGCACTTGGACTATGTAGGTCAACTAGCGGGCCCTTGGACTATCTAGGTTATCTAACGGGCACTTGGAGTATCTAGGTTACCTAACGGGCACTTGGATTATGTAGGTTCCCTAGCGGGCACTTAGAATATGTCGGTTTCCTTGCAGGCATTTGGACTATGTAGGTTACCTAGCGAGCACTTGGACTATGTAGGTTCCCTAACGGGCACATGGACTATTTAGGTTCCCTAGAAGGCACTTGGACTATGTAGGTTACCTATCGGGCACTTTCACTATGTAGGTTAACTAGCGGGCATTTGGACTATCCAGGTTACGAAGCGGGCATTTGGACTGTCTAGGTTACCTAGCGGGCACTTGGACTAGGTAGGTTTACTAGTGGGCACTTGGACTATCTAGGTTAACTAGCGGGCCCATGGTCTATGTAGGTTAACTAGCAGACCCTTGGACTATGTAAGTTAAATAGCGGGCACTTGGACTATCTAGGTTAACTAGCGGGCACTTGGACTATCTATGTTAACTAACGGGCACTTGGACTATGTAGGTTCCCCAGCGGGCATTTGGACTATCAAGGTGAACTAGCGGGCACTTGGATTATCTAGGTTAACTTACAGGCACTTGGACTATGTATGTTCCAGAGCTGGCAATTGGACTATGTAGGTTCCCTAGCGGGCACTTGGACTATCTAGGTTCCCTAAAGGGCACTTGGACTATGTAGGTTAACTAGCAGACAATTGGACGATCTAGTTTAATTAGCGGGCACTTGGACTATGTAGGTTAACTAGCGGACACTTGCACTATGTAGGTTACCTAGCGGGCATTTGGACTATGTATGTTAACTAGCAGGCCCTTGGACTATCTAGGTTACCTAGCAGGCACTTGGACTATGTAGGTTAACTAGCGGGCACTTGCACTCTCTAGGTTAAATAGCGGGCACTTGGACTATGTACCTTCCCTAGCGGGCACTTGGACTATCTATGTTAACTAGCGGGCACTTGGACTATGTAGGTTACCTAGCGGACACTTTCACTATGTAGGTTACCTAGCGGGCACTTGGACTATGTAGGTTAACTAGAGGACACGTGGACGATCTAGGTTAACAAGTGGGCCCCTGGACTATGTAGGTTAACTAGCCGGCACTTGGACGATCTAGGTTAACTAGCGGGCACTTGGACCATCTAGGTGAACCAGCGGGCACTTGGACTATCAAAGTTAACAAGCGAGCCCTTGGAGTATGTAGGTTAACTAGCGTGACCTTGGACTATCTAGGTTACCTAGATAGCACTTGGACTATATAGGTTCCCTAGCGGGCACTTGGCCTATCTAGGTTAACTAGCGGGCCCTTGGACTATCAAGGTTTACTAGCGGGCACTTGGACTATCTAGGTAAACTAGCGGGCACTTGGACTATGTAGTTTCCCCGGCGGGCATTTGGATTATTTAGGTTACCTAGCGGCCACTTGGACTATGTAGGTTACCTAGCGGGCACATGGACTAGGTAGGTTACCTAGGGGGCACGTGGTCTATCTAGGTTACCTAGTGGGCACTTGGTCTATGTACATACCCTAGCGGGCACTAGGACTATGTATGTCCCCTAGAGGGCACTTGGACTATCTAGGTTAACTAAAGGGCACTAGGACTATCTAATTTAACTAGCGGGCACTTGGTCTATCTAGGTTACCTAGCGGTCACTTGGACTATGTAGGTCAACTAGCGGGCCCTTGGACTAACTAGGTTAGCTAACGGGCACTTGGATTATGTAGGTTAACTAGCGGGCACTTGGACTATGTAGGTTAACTAGCAGGCACTTGGACTGTCTAGGTTACCTAGCGGGCACTTGGATTATCTAGGTTAACGAACGGGCACTTGGACTATGTAGGTTACCTAGCCGCCATTTGGACTATCTAGGTTAACTAACAGGCACTTGGATTATCTAGGTTCCATAGCGGGCACTTAAACTATCTAGGTTACCAAGCTGGCATTTGGACTATGTAGGTCAACTAGCGGGCCCTTGGACTATCTAGGTTATCTAACGGGCACTTGGACTATCTATGTTTCCTAACGGGCACTTGGATTATATAGGTTCCTTAGCGGGCACTTAGACTATGTAGGTTTCCTTGCAACCATTTGGACTATGTAGGTTACCTAGCGAGCACTTGGACTATGTAGGTTCCCTAGAAGGAACTTGGACTATGTAGGTTACCTATCGGGCACTTTCACTATGTAGGTTAACTAGCGGGCAATTGGATTATCCAGGTTACGAAGCGGGCATTTGGACTGTCTAGGTTACCTAGCGGGCACTTGGACTAGGTAGGTTAACTAGTGGGCACTTGGACTATCTAGGTTAACTAGCGGGCCCTTGGTCTATGTAGGTTAACTAGCAGGCCCTTGGACTATGTAAGTTAACTAGCGGGCACTTGGACTATCTAGGTTAACTAGCGGGCACTTGGACTATCTAGGTTAACTAACGGGCACTTGGACTATGTAGGTTCCCTAGCGGGCATTTGGACTATATATGTTTCCTAACGAGCACATGGACTATGTAGGTTACCTAACGGGCACTTGGACTATCTAGGTTAACTAGGGGGCACTTGGATTATCTAGGTTAACTTACAGGCACTTGGACTATGTATGTTCCAGAGCTGGCAATTGGACAATGTAGGTTCCCTAGCGGGCACTTGGACTATCTAGGTTCCCTAAAGGGCACTTGGACTATGTAGGTTAACTAGCAGACAATTGGACGATCTAGGTTAACTAGCGGTCCCTTGGACTACGTAGGTTAACTAGCGGACACTTGCACTATGTAGGTTTCCTAGCGGGCACTTGGACTATGTAGGTTAATTAGCGGGCACTTGGACTATGTAGGTTAACTAGCGGACACTTGCACTATGTAGGTTACCTAGCGGGCATTTGGACTATGTAGGTTAACTAGCAGGCCCTTGGACTATCTAGGTTACCTAGCAGGCACTTGGACTATGTAGGTTAACTAGCGGGCACTTGAACTCTCTAGGTTAAATAGCGGGCACATGGACTATGTACCTTCCCTAGCGGGCACTTGGACTATCTATGTTAACTAGCGGGCACTTGGACTATGGAGGTTACCTAGCGGACACTTTCACTATGTAGGTTACCTAGCGGGCACTTGGACTATGTAGGTTAACTAGAGGACACGTGGACGATCTAGGTTAACAAGTGGGCCCCTGGACTATGTAGGTTAACTAGCCGGCACTTGGACGATCTATGTTAACTAGCGGGCACTTGGACCATCTAGGT
Organism: Tenrec ecaudatus; assembly: GCF_050624435.1. Classification (NCBI taxonomy): domain Eukaryota; kingdom Metazoa; phylum Chordata; class Mammalia; order Afrosoricida; family Tenrecidae; genus Tenrec; species Tenrec ecaudatus. The sequence continues at coordinate 225,233 of NW_027459455.1, forward strand.
TAACCAGCGGGCACTTGGACTATCAAAGTTAACAAGCGAGCCCTTGGAGTATGTAGGTTAACTAGCGTGACCTTGGACTATCTAGGTTACCTAGATAGCACTTGGACTATATAGGTTCCCTAGCGGGCACTTGGACTATCTCGGTTAACGAACGGGCACTTGGACTAAGTGGGTTACCTAGCGGGCACTTGGACTATGTAGGATCCCTACAGGACATTTGTACTACTTAGGTTAACTAGCGGGCACTTGGACTATCTAGGTCAACTCGCGGGCCCTTGTACTATGTAGGTTACTAGCGGGCACTTGGACTATCTAGGTTAACCAGCGGACCTTGGACTATGTAGGTTAACTAGCGGGCCCTTGAACTATGTAGGTTAACTAGCGGGCACTTGAACTATCTAGGTTTCCTAGCAGGCACTTGGACTATGTAGGTCAACTAGCGGGCCCTTGTACTATGTAGGTTACTAGCGGGCACTTGGACTATCTAGGTTAACCAGCGGACCTTGGACTATGTAGGTTAACTAGCGGGCACTTGAACTATCTAGGTTTCCTAGCAGGCACTTGGACTATGTAGGTCAACTAGCGGGCCCTTGGACTATCTAGGGTAGCTAACGGGCACTTGGACTATCTAGGTTACCTAATGGGCACTTGGATTATGTAGGATCCCTAGCGGGCACTTAGACTATGTAGGTTTCCTTGCATGCATTTGGACTATGTAGGTTACCTAGCGAGCACTTGGATTATGTAGGTTCCCTAACGGGCACTTGGACTATGTAGGTTCCCTAGAAGGCACTTGGACTATGTAGGTTACCTATCGGGCACTTTGACTATGTAGGTAACTAGCGGGCATTTGGACTATCCAGGTTACGAAACGGGCACTTGGACTATGTAGGTTACCAAACGGCCACTTGGACTATCTAGGTTAACGAACGGACACTTGGACTATGTAGGTAACGTAGCGGGCACTTGGACTGTCTAGGTTACATAGAGGGCACCTGGACTATCTAGGTTAAAGAACGGGCACTTGGACTATGTAGGTTAGCTAACAGACACTTGGACTATCTAGGTTACTAGCAGGCCTTTGGACTATGTATGTAACCTAGCGGACACTTGAACGATCTAGGTTAACTAGCGGGCACTTGGAGTATCTAGGTTAACTAGCGGGCCCTTGGACTATCTAGGTTTACTAGCGGGCACTTGGACTATCTAGGTTAACTAGCGGGCACTTGGACTATGTAGTTTCCCCAGCGGGCATTTGGATTATTTAGGTTACCTAGCGGCCACATGGACTATGTAGGTTACCTAGCGGGCACATGGACTATGTATGTCCCATAGAGGGCACTTGGACTATCTAGGTTAACTAAAGGGCACTAGGACTATCTAATTTAACTAGTGGGCACTTGGTCTATCTAGGTTACCTAGCAGTCACTTGGACTATGTAGGTCAACTAGCGGGCCCTTGGACTATCTAGGTTAGCTAAGGGGCACTTGGATTATGTAGGTTAACTAGCGGGCACTTGGACGATGTAGGTTAACTAGCGGGCACTTGGACTGTCTAGGTTACCTAGCGGGCACTTGGATTATCTAGGTTAACGAACGGGCACGTGGACTATGTAGGTTACCTAGCCGCCACTTGGACTATCTAGGTTAGCTAACAGGCACTTGGACTATCTAGGTTCCCTAGCGGGCACTTATACTATCTAGGTTACCAAGCTGGCACTTGGACTATGTAGGTCAACTAGCGGGCCCTTGGACTATCTAGGTTATCTAACGGGCACTTGGACTATCTAGGTTACCTAACGGGCACTTGGATTATGTAGGTTACCTAGCGGGCACTTAGACTATGTAGGTTTCCTTGCAACCATTTGGACTATGTAGGTTACCTAGTGAGCACTTGGATTATGTAGGTTCCCTAACGGGCACTTGGACTATGTAGGTTCCCTAGAAGGCACTTGGACTATGTAGGTTACCTATCGGACACTTTGACTATGTAGGTAACTAGCGGGCATTTGGACTATCCAGGTTACGAAGCGGGCACTTGGACTAAGTAGGTTACCAAACGGCCACTTGGACTATCTAGGTTAACGAATGGACACTTGGACTATGTAGGTAACCTAGCGGGCACTTGGACTGTCTAGGTTACATATAGGGCACATTGACTATCTAGGTTAAAGAACGGGCACATGGACTATGTAGGTTAGCTAACAGACACTTGGACTATCTAGGTTACTAGCAGGCATTTGGACTATGTATGTAACCTAGCGGACACTTGAACGATCTAGGTTAACTAGCGGGCACTTGGACTATGTAGGTTCCCTAGCGGGCCCTTGGACTATCTAGGTTTACTAGCGGGCACTTGGACTATCTAGGTTAACTAGCTCGCACTTGGACTATGTTGTTTCCCAGCGGGCATTTGGATTATTTAGGTTACCTAGCGGCCACTTGGACTATGTAGGTTACCTAGCGGGCACATGGACTATGTATGTCCCATAGAGGGCACTTGGACTATCTAGGTTAACTAAAGGGCACTAGGACTATCTAATTTAACTAGCGGGCACTTGGTCTATCTAGGTTACCTAGCGGTCACTTGGACTATGTAGGTCAACTAGCGGGCCATTGGACTATCTAGGTTAGCTAACGGGCACTTGGATTATGTAGGTTAACTAGCGGGCACTTGGACTATGTAGGTTACCTAGCCGCCACTTGGACTATCTAGGTTAGCTAACAGGCACTTGGACTATCTAGGTTCCCTAGCGGGCACTTATACTATCTAGGTTACCAAGCTGGCACTTGGACTATGTAGGTCAACTAGCGGGCCCTTGGACTATCTAGGTTATCTAACGGGCACTTGGAGTATCTAGGTTACCTAACGGGCACTTGGATTATGTAGGTTCCCTAGCGGGCACTTAGAATATGTCGGTTTCCTTGCAGGCATTTGGACTATGTAGGTTACCTAGCGAGCACTTGGACTATGTAGGTTCCCTAACGGGCACATGGACTATTTAGGTTCCCTAGAAGGCACTTGGACTATGTAGGTTACCTATCGGGCACTTTCACTATGTAGGTTAACTAGCGGGCATTTGGACTATCCAGGTTACGAAGCGGGCATTTGGACTGTCTAGGTTACCTAGCGGGCACTTGGACTAGGTAGGTTTACTAGTGGGCACTTGGACTATCTAGGTTAACTAGCGGGCCCATGGTCTATGTAGGTTAACTAGCAGACCCTTGGACTATGTAAGTTAAATAGCGGGCACTTGGACTATCTAGGTTAACTAGCGGGCACTTGGACTATCTATGTTAACTAACGGGCACTTGGACTATGTAGGTTCCCCAGCGGGCATTTGGACTATCAAGGTGAACTAGCGGGCACTTGGATTATCTAGGTTAACTTACAGGCACTTGGACTATGTATGTTCCAGAGCTGGCAATTGGACTATGTAGGTTCCCTAGCGGGCACTTGGACTATCTAGGTTCCCTAAAGGGCACTTGGACTATGTAGGTTAACTAGCAGACAATTGGACGATCTAGTTTAATTAGCGGGCACTTGGACTATGTAGGTTAACTAGCGGACACTTGCACTATATAGGTTACCTAGCGGGCATTTGGACTATGTAGGTTAACTAGCAGGCCCTTGGACTATCTAGGTTACCTAGCAGGCACTTGGACTATGTAGGTTAACTAGCGGGCACTTGCACTCTCTAGGTTAAATAGCGGGCACTTGGACTATGTACCTTCCCTAGCGGGCACTTGGACTATCTATGTTAACTAGCGGGCACTTGGACTATGTAGGTTACCTAGCGGACACTTTCACTATGTAGGTTACCTAGCGGGCACTTGGACTATGTAGGTTAACTAGAGGACACGTGGACGATCTAGGTTAACAAGTGGGCCCCTGGACTATGTAGGTTAACTAGCCGGCACTTGGACGATCTAGGTTAACTAGCGGGCACTTGGACCATCTAGGTGAACCAGCGGGCACTTGGACTATCAAAGTTAACAAGCGAGCCCTTGGAGTATGTAGGTTAACTAGCGTGACCTTGGACTATCTAGGTTACCTAGATAGCACTTGGACTATATAGGTTCCCTAGCGGGCACTTGGACTATCTCCGTTAACGAACGGGCACTTGGAATAAGTAGGTTACCTAGCGGGCACTTGGACTATGTAGGATCCCTACAGGACATTTGTACTACTTAGGTTAACTAGCGGGCACTTTGACTATCTAGGTTAACTAGCGGGCACTTGGACTATCTAGGTCAACTCGCGGGCCCTTGTACTATGTAGGTTACTAGCGGGCACTTGGACTATCTAGGTTAACCAGAGTCCTTGGACTATGTAGGTTAACTAGCTGGCCCTTGGACTATGTAGGTTAACTAGCGGGCACTTGAACTATCTAGGTTTCCTAACAGGCACTTGGACTATGTACATACCCTAGCACGCACTTGGACTATGTAGGTTACCTAGCGGGCACTTGGACTATGTACGTCCCCTAGTGGGCACTTGGACTCTCTAGGTTAACTAACGGGCACTAGGACTATCTAGGTTAACTAGCGGGCACTTGGAATATCTAGGTTACCTAGCAGACACTTGGATTATGAAGGATACCTAGCGGGCACTTGGACTATCTAGGTTACCTAGCGGGCACTTGGACTATGTAGTTTAACTAGCGGGCCCTTGCACAATGTAGGTTAACTAGCGGGCCCATGGATTATGTAGGTTTACTAGGGGGCACTAGGACTATTTAGGTTAACTAGCGGGCACTTTGACTATGTCGTTTCACTAGCGGGCATTTGGACTATTTAGCTTACCTAGCGGGCACTTGGATATGTAGGTTACCTAGCGGGCACATGGACTATCTAGGTTACTTAGCAGGCACTTTGACTATCTAGGTTAACTAACGGGCACTTGGACTATGTAGGTTGCCTAGCAGGCACGTGGACTATTTAGGATCCCTAGCGGGCACTTTGACTTTGTAGGTTAACTAGCGGGCACTTCGACTGTCTAGGTTACCTAGCGGGCACTTGGATTATCTAGGTTAACGAACGGGCACTTGGACTATGTAGGTTACCTAGCCGCCACTTGGACTATCTAGGTTAGCTAACAGGCACTTGGACTATCTAGGTTCCCTAGCGAGCACTTGTACTATCTAGGTTACCTAGCTGGCACTTGGACTTTGTAGGTCAACTAGCGGGCCCTTGGACTATCTAGGTTAGCTAACGGGCACTTGGACTATGTATGATCCAGAGCAGGCACTTGGATTATGTAGGTTGCCTGCGGGCACTTAGACTATGTAGGTTTCCTTGTGAGCATTTGGAGTATGTGGGTTACCTAGCGGACACTTGGACTATCTAGGTTAACTAGCGGGCACTTTGACTATGTAGGTTAACTAGAGGGCACTTGGACTGTATAGGTTAACAAGAGGGCCCTTGGACTATCTAGGTTACCTAGCGGGCACTTGGACTATGTAGGTTAACTAGTGGGCACTTGGAATATCTAGGTTACTTAGCGGGCACTTGGACTATGTACGCTCCCTAACGGGCACTTGGAGTATGTAGGTTCCCTAGCGGGCACTTGGACTATGTAGGTTCCTCAGCGGGAACTTGTACTATGTAGGTTAAATAGCGGGCCCTTGTACTATCTAGGTTACCTAGCGGTCACTTGGATGATGCAGGTTCCCTAGCCAGCACTAAGACTATTGGTTCACTAACGGGCACTTGGTCCATGTAGGTTCTGTAGCAGACACTTGGACTATGTAGGGTCCCTATCGGGCACTTGGACTATATAGGTTTCTATCGGGCACTTGGACAATGTAGGTTAAATAGCGGGCACGTGGACTATCTAGGTTGCCTAGCGGGCCCTTGGTCTATGTACATACCCTAGCGGTCACTTGGACTATCTAGGTTACCTAGCAGGCACTTGGACTATGTATGTCCCCTAGAGGGCACTTGGAGTATCTAGGTTAACTGAAGGGCACTAGGATTATCTAGTTTAACTAGCGGGCACTTGGTCTATATAGGTTACCTAGCGGGCACTTGGACTATGTCGGTCAACTAGCTGGCCCTTGTACTATCTAGATTTGCTAACGGGCACTTGGATTATGTAGGTTAACTAGCGGGCACTTGGACTATGTAGGTTAAATAGCGGGCACGTGGACTATCTAGGTTACCTAGCGGGCACTTGGTCTATGTACATACCCTAGCGGGCACTTGGACTATCTAGGTTACCTAGCAGGCACTTGGACTATGTATGTCCCCTAGAGGGCACTTGGAGTATCTAGGTTAACTAAAGGGCACTTGGATTATGTAGGTTACCTTGCCGCCACTTGGACTATGTAGGTTAGCTAACAGGCACTTGGACTATCTAGGTTCCCTAGCGGGCCCTTGGACTATCTAGGTTAGCTAAAGGGCACTTGGATTATGTAGGTTCCCTAGAGGGCATTTAGACTATGTAGGTTTCCTTGCGGGCATTTGGACTATGTAGGTTACCTAGCGAGCACTTGGACAATGTAGGTTCTCTAAGGGGCACTTGGACTATGTAGGTTCCCCAGCAGTCACGTGGACTAAATAGGCTCCCTAGAAGGCACTTGGACTATGTTGGTTACCTATCGGGCACTTTGAATATGTAGGTTAACTAGCGGGCAATTGGACTATCCAGGTTACCAAGCGGGCACTTGGACTATGTAGGTTACCAAAAGGGCACTGGACTATCTAGGTTAACGAACGGACACTTGGACTATGGAGGTTAGCTAACAGGCACTTGGACTATCTAGGTTACCTATCAGGCACTTGGACTATGTAGGTTACCTAGCGGACACTTGGACGATCTAAGTTAACTAGCGGGCACTTGGACTATCTAGGTTAACTAGCAGGCCCTTGGACTATGGAGTTTCCCTAGCGGGCATTTGGATTATTTAGGTTACCTAGCTGGCACTTGGACTATGTAGGTTACGTAGCGGGCACATGGACTATGAAGGTTACTAGCTGGCACTTGGACTATCTAGGTTACCTAGCGGGCACTTGGACTATGTAGGTTACCTAGCGGGCACATGGACTATGTAGGTTACCTAGCGGGCACTTGGACTATCTAGGTTACCTAGCAGGCACTTGGACTATGTAGGTTAACTAGAAGGCACTTGGACTATCAAGGTTACCTAGCGGGCCCTTGGACTATGTAGGTTACCAGCGGGCACTTGGACTATCTAGGTTAACGAACGTGCACTTGGACTATATAGGTAACCTAGCGGGCACGTGGACTGTCTAGGTTACCTAGCGGGCACTTAGACTATCTAGGTTAACGAACGGGCACTTTTACTATGTAGGTTAACTAGCGGACACTTCGAATATCTAGGTTAACTAACGGGCAATTGGACTATCCAAGTTACCTAGCGGGCACTTGGACTATGTAGGTTACCTAGCGGGCACTTGGACTATCTAGGTTACCTACCAGGCACTTTGACTATCTAGGTTAACTAACGGGCACTTGGACTATGTAGGTTGCCTAGCGAGCACTTGGAATATGTAGGTTCCCTAGCGGGCACTTGGACTATATATGTTCCCTAACGGGTACTTGGACTGTCTAGGTTAACTAGCGGGCAATTGGACTGTCTAGGTTACCTAGTGGGCACTTGGAATATGTAGGTTAACTAGCGGGCACTTGGGCTATCTACGTTACCTAGCGGGCACTTGGACTATGTAGGTTAACGAACGGGCACTTGGACTATGTAGGTAACCTAGTGGTCACTTGGACTGTCTAGGTTACCTAGCGGGCACTTGGACTATCTAGGTTAACTTCGGGCCCTTGGTCTATGTAGGTTAACTAGCAGGCCCTTGGACTATGTAAGTTAACAGAGGGCACTTGGACGATCCTGGTTAACTAGCGGGCACTTGGACGATCTAGGTCAACTAGCGGGTACTTGGACTATCTAGGTTAATTAGCGGTCCCTTGGACTACGTAGGTTAACTAGCGAACACTTGCATTATGTAGGTTACCTAGCGGGTACTTGGACTATCTGGGTTAACTAGCGGGCACTTGTACTATGTAGGTTGCCTAGCGGGCACGTGGAGTATGTAGGATCCCTAGCGGGCACTTGGACTTTGTAGGTTAACTAGCGGGCACTTGTACTGTCTAGGTTACCTAGCGGGCACTTGGGTTATCTAGGTTAACGAACGGGCACTTTGACTATGTAGGTTACCTAGCCGCCACTTGGACTATCTAGGTTAGCTAACAGGCACTTGGACTATCTAGGTTCCCTAGCGAGCACTTGTACTATCTAGGTTACCTAGCTGGCACTTAGACTTTGTAGGTCAAATAGCGGTCCCTTGCACTATCTAGGTTAACTAACAGGCACTTGGAGTATGTATGATCCAGAGCGGGCACTTGGATTACGTAGGCTGACTAGCGGGCACTTAGACTACGTAGGTTTCCTTGCGAGCATTTGGAGTATTTAGGTTACCTAGCGGACACTTGGACTATCTAGGTTAACTAGCGGGCACTTGGACTATGTAGGTTAACTAGTGGGCACTTGGACTATCTAGGTTACTTAGCGGGCACTTGGATGATGCAGGTTCCCTAGCCAGCACTAAGACTATTGGTTCACTAACGGGCACTTGGTCCATGTAGGTTCCATAGCGGGCACTTGGACTATGTAGTGTCCCTATCGGGCACTTGGACTATATAGGTTTCTATCGGGCACTTGGACAATGTAGGTTAAATAGCGGGCACGTGGTCTATCTAGGTTACCTAGCGGGCACTTGGTCTATGTACAAACCCTAGCGGGCACTTGGACTATCTAGGTTACCTAGCAGGCACTTGGACTATGTATGTCCCCTAGAGGGCACTTGGAGTATCTAGGTTAACTGAAGGGCACTAGGACTATCTAGATTAACTAGCAGGCACTTGGTCTATATAGGTTACCTAGCGGTCACTAGGACTATGTAGGTCAACTAGCTGGCCCTTGGACTATCTAGGTTTGCTAACGGGCACTTGGATTATGTAGGTTAACTAGCGGGCACTTGGACTATGTAGGTTAAATAGCGGGCACGTGGACTATCTAGGTTACCTAGCGGGCACTTGGTCTATGTACATACCCTAGCGGGCACTTGGACTATCTAGGTTGCCTAGCAGGCACTTGGACTATGTATGTCCCCTAGAGGGCACTTGGAGTATCTAGGTTAACTAAAGGGCACTTGGATTATGTAGGTTACCTTGCCGCCACTTGGACTATGTAGGTTAGCTAACAGGCACTTGGACTATCTAGGTTCCTTAGCAGGCCCTTGGACTATCTAGGTTAGCTAAAGGGCACTTGGACTATCTAGGTTAGCTAACGGGCACTTGGATTATGTAGGTTTCCTAGAGGGCATTTAGACTATGTAGTTTTCCTTGCGGGCATTTGGACTATGTAGGTTACCTAGCGAGCACTTGGACAATGTAGGTTCTCTAAGGGGCACTTGGTCTATGTAGGTTCCCTAGCAGTCACGTGGACTAAATAGGCTCCTTAAAAGGCACTTGCACTATGTTGGTTACCTATCGGGCACTTTGACTATGTAGGTTAACTAGCGGGCAGTTGGACTATCCAGGTTACCAAGCGGACACTTGGACTATGTAGGTTACCAAATGGGCACTGGACTATCTAGGTTAACGAACGGACACTTGGACTATGGAGGTTAGCTAACAGGCACTTGGACTATCTAGGTTACCTATCAGGCACTTGGACTATGTAGGTTACCTAGCGGACACTTGGACGATCTAAGTTAACTAGCGGGCACTTGGACTATCTAGGTTAACTAGCAGGCCCTTGGACTATTTGGTTCCCCTTGCGGGCATTTGGATTATTTAGGTTACCTAGCTGGCACTTGGACTATGTAGGTTACGTAGCGGGCACATGGACTATGTAGGTTACTAGCGGGCACTTGGACTATGTAGGTTACCTAGCGGGCACTTGGACTATGTAGGTTACCTAGCGGGCACATGGACTATGTAGGTTACCTAGTGGGCACTTGGACTATGTAGGTTAACTAGAAGGCACTTGGACTATCAAGGTTATCTAGCGGGCCCTTGGACTATGTAGGTTACCAGCGGGCACTTGGACTATCTAGGTTAACGAACGTGCACTTGGACTATATAGGTAACCTAGCGGGCACGTGGACTGTCTAGGTTACCTAGCGGGCACTCAGACTATCTAGGATAACGAACGGGCACTTGGACTATGTAGGTTAACTAGCAGGCACTTGGAATATGTAGGCTAACTAGCGGGCACTTGGGCTATCTACGTTACCTAGCGGGCACATGGACTATGTAGGTTAACGAACGGGAACTTAGACTATGTAGGTAACCTAGTGGTCACTTGGACTGTCTAGGTTACCTAGCGGGCACTTGGATTATCTAGGTTAACTTCGGGCCCTTGGTGTATGTAGGTTAACTAGCAGGCCCTTGGACTATGTAAGTTAACTAGAGGGCACTTGGACGATCCTGGTTAACTAGCGGGCACTTGGATGATCTAGGTCAACTAGCGGGTACTTGGACTATCTAGGTTAATTAGCGGTCCCTTGGACTACGTAGATTAACTAGCGTACACTTGCATTATGTAGGTTACCTAGCGGGTACTTGGACTATCTAGGTAACGAACGGGCACTTGGACTATGTAGGTTACATAGCAGGCACTTGGACTATGTAGGATCTCTATCGGACATTTGTACTACTTAGGTTAACTAGCGGGCACTTTGACTCTCTAGGTTAACTAGCGGGCACTTGGACTATCTAGGTCAACTAGCGGGCCATTGTACTATGTAGGTTAACTAGCGGGCAGTTGGACTATCTAGGTTAACTAGCGGGCACTTGGACTATGTAGGTTACCTAGCGGGCCCTTGGACTATGTCGGTTACCTAGCGGGCATTTTGACTATCTAGGTTAACGAACGGGCACATGTACAATGTAGGTTAGCTAACAAGAACTTTGACTATCTAGGTTACCTAGCGGGCACTTGGACGATGCACGTTCCCTAGCGGGTACTTTGACTCTGTAGGTTCCCTAGCGGGCACTTGGACTGTGTGGGTTAACTAGCGGGCACTTGGACTATCTAGGTTAACTAGCGGGTCCTTGGACTATGTAGGTTAACTAGCGGGCACTTGGATTTTCTAGGTTACCTAGCGGGCACTTGGACTATCTAGGTTTACGAACGGGCACTTGGACTATGTGGGTTACCTAGCGGGCACTTGGACTATCTAGGTTAACGAACAGACACTTGGAATATGTAGGTTAGCTAACAGGAACTTGGACTATCTAGGTTAACTAGCGGGCACTTGGACGATGCTGGTACCCTAGCGGGCACTTTGACTATGTAGGTTCCCTAACGGCCACTTGGACTATGTGTGTACCCTAGCGGGCATTTGGACTATCTAGGTTACCTAACGGGCATTTGTACTATGTAGGTTCCCTAGTGGGCACTTGGATTATGTAGGTTCCCATCCTGCACTTGGACTATGTAGGTAACTAGCGGGCATTTGGACTATGTAGGTTAACTAGCGGGCACATGGATTATGTAGGTTCCCTATCGGGCACTTGGACAATGTAGGTTAACTAGCGGGCGCTAGGACTCTGTAGGTGCCCTAGAGGGCATTTGGACTATATAGGTTACCAAACGGGCATTTGGACTATGTAGGTTACCTAGCGGGCACTTGGATTATGTAGGTTCCCTAGCGGGCACTTGGACAATGTAGGTTAACTAGAGGGCGCTAGGACTATGTAGGTGCCCTAGGGGGCATTTGGACTATCTAGGTTACCTAACGGGCATTTGGACTATGTAGGTTCCCTAGTGGGCAAATGGATTATGTAGGTTCCCTTCTTGCACTTGGACTATGTAGGTTACCTAGCGGGCACTTGGATTATGTAGGTTCCCTATCGGGCACTTGACAATGTAGGTTAACTTGCGGGTGCTAGGACTATGTAGGTGCCCTAGAGGGCATTTGGACAATATAGATTACCAAGCGCGCACTTGGACTTTGTAGGTTACCTAGCGGCCACTTGGACTATCTAGGTTACCTAGCGGGCACTTGGACTATCTTGGTTCCCTAGTGGGCACTTGGACTATATAGGTTCCCTAAAGGGCACTTGGACTATGTAGGTTCCCTAGCAGGCACTCGGACTTTGAAGGTTCCCTAGCGGGCAATTGGACTATGTAGGTTCCCTAGCAGGCCCTTTGACTATGTAAGTTCTCTAACGGGCACTTGGACTATGTGGGGTCCCTAGCGGGCATATGGACTATCTAGGTTAACTAACGGGCACTTGGACTATGTACGTTACTAGCGGGCATTTGGACTATGTGGGTTACCTAGTGGATACTTGGACTATGTAGGTTCCCTATCAGGGACTTGGACAATGTAGGTTAACTAGCGGGCACTAGGACTATGTAGGTTACCTAGCGCGCCCTTGGACTATGTAGGTTAACTAGCAGGCACTTGGACTATCTAGGTTAACTAGCGGGCCCCTGGACTATCTAGGTTAACGAACGGGCACTTGGACTATGTAGGTTAACTAGCGGGTCCTTAGACTATGTAGGTTAACCAGCGGGCACTTAGACTATCTAGTTTACATAGCGGGCACGTGGACGATGTACATACCCTAGTGGGCACTTGGACTATCTAGGTTACCTAGCGGGAACTTGGACTATGTACGTCCCCTAGTGGGCACTGGACTATCTAGGTTAACTAACGGGCAATAGGACTATCTAGGTTAACTAGCGGGCACGTGGACTATCTAGGTTTACTAGCGCGCCCTTGCACTATGTAGGTTAACTAGCGGCCTCTTGGACTATGTAGGTTAACTAGCGGGCACTTGGACCATCTAGGTTAACTAGCGGGCACGTGGACTATCTACGTTAGCTTACGGGCACTTGGACTATGTAGGTTAACTAGAGGGCACTGGGACTATCTAGGTTTACTAGGGCGCCCTTGCACTATGTAGGTTAACTAGCGGCCTCTTGTACTATGTAGGTTAACTAGCGGGCACTTGGACCATCTAGGTTACCTATCGGGCACTTTCACTATGTAGGTTAACTAGCGGGCATTTGGACTATCCAGGTTACGAAGCGGGCATTTGGACTGTCTAGGTTACCTAGCGGGCACTTGGACTAGGTAGGTTAACTAGTGGGCACTTGGACTATCTAGGTTAACTAGCGGGCCCTTGGTCTATGTAGGTTAACTAGCAGACCCTTGGACTATGTAAGTTAAATAGCGGGCACTTGGACTATCTAGGTTAACTAACGGGCACTTGGACTATGTAGGTTCCCTAGCGGGCATTTGGACTATATATGTTTCCTAACGAGCACTTGGACTATGTAGGTTACCTAACGGGCACTTGGACTATCTAGGTTAACTAGCGGGCACTTGGATTATCTAGGTTAACTTACAGGCACTTGGACTATGTATGTTCCAGAGCTGGCAATTGGACTATGTAGGTTCCCTAGCGGGCACTTGGACTATCTAGGTTCCCTAAAGGGCACTTGGACTATGTAGGTTAACTAGCAGACAATTGGACGATCTAGTTTAATTAGCGGGTACGAGGACTATGTAGGTTAACTAGCGGACACTTGCACTATGTAGGTTACCTAGCGGGCATTTGGACTATGTAGGTTAACTAGCAGGCCCTTGGACTATCTAGGTTATCTAGCAGGCACTTGGACTATGTAGGTTAACTAGCGGGCACTTGCACTCTCTAGGTTAAATAGCGGGCACTTGGACTATGTACCTTCCCTAGCGGGCACTTGGACTATCTATGTTAACTAGCGGGCACTTGGACTATGTAGGTTACCTAGCGGACACTTTCACTATGTAGGTTACCTAGCGGGCACTTGGACTATGTAGGTTAACTAGAGGACACGTGGACGATCTAGGTTAACAAGTGGGCCCCTGGACTATGTAGGTTAACTAGTCGGCACTTGGACGATCTAGGTTAACTAGCGGGCACTTGGACCATCTAGGTTAACCAGCGGGCACTTGGACTATCAAAGTTAACAAGCCAGCCCTTGGAGTATGTAGGTTAACTAGCGTGACCTTGGACTATCTAGGTTACCTAGATAGCACTTGGACTATATAGGTTCCCTAGCGGGCACTTGGACTATCTCCGTTAACGAACGGGCACTTGGAATAAGTAGGTTACCTAGCGGGCACTTGGACTATGTAGGATCCCTATAGGACATTTGTACTACTTAGGTTAACTAGCGGGCACTTTGACTATCTAGGTTAACTAGCGGGCACTTGGACTATCTAGGTTAACTCGCGGGCCCTTGTACTATGTAGGTTACTAGCAGGCACTTGGACTATCTAGGTTAACCAGCGGACCTTGGACTATGTAGGTTAACTAGCTGGCCCTTGGACTATGTAGGTTAACTAGCGGGCACTTGAACTATCTAGGTTTCCTAACAGGCACTTTGACTATGTACATACCCTAGCACGCACTTGGACTATGTAGGTTACCTAGCGGGCACTTGGAATATGTACGTCCCCTAGTGGGCACTTGGACTCTCTAGGTTAACTAACGGGCTCTAGGACTATCTAGGTTAACTAGCGGGCACTTGGAATATCTAGGTTACCTAGCAGGCACTTGGATTATGAAGGATACCTAGCGGGCACTTGGACTATCTAGGTTACCTAGCGGGCACTTGGACTATGTAGGTTAACTAGCGGGCCCTTGCACAATGTAGGTTAACTAGCGGGCCCATGGATTATGTAGGTTTACTAGGGGGCACTAGGATTATTTAGGTTAACTAGCGGGCACTTTGACTATGTCGTTTCACTAGCGGGCATTTGGACTATTTAGCTTACCTAGCGGGCACTTGGACTATGTAGGTTACCTAGCGGGCACATGGACTATCTAGGTTACTTAGCAGGCACTTTGACTATCTAGGTTAACAAACGGGCACTTGGACTATGTAGGTTGCCTAGCAGGCACGTGGACTATTTAGGATCCCTAGTGGGCACTTGGACTTTGTAGGTTAACTAGCGGGCAATTGTACTGTCTAGGTTACCTAGCGGGCACATGGATTATCTAGGTTAACGAACGGGCACTTGGACTATGTAGGTTACCTAGCCGCCACTTGGACTATCTAGGTTAGCTAACAGGCACTTGGACTATCTAGGTTCCCTAGCGAGCACTTGTACTATCTAGGTTACCTAGCTGGCACTTGGACTTTGTAGGTCAACTAGCGGGCCCTTGGACTATCTAGGTTAGCTAACGGGCACTTGGACTATGTATGATCCAGAGCAGGCACTTGGATTATGTAGGTTGCCTGCGGGCACTTAGACTACGTAGGTTTCCTTGTGAGCATTTGGAGTATGTGGGTTACCTAGCGGACACTTGGACTATCTAGGTTAACTAGCGGGCACTTTGACTATGTAGTTTAACTAGAGGGCACTTGGACTATATAGGTTAACAAGAGGGCCCTTGGACTATCTAGGTTACCTAGCGGGCACTTGGACTATGTAGATTAACTAGTGGGCACTTGGACTATCTAGGTTACTTAGCGGGCACTTGGATTATGTACGCTCCCTAACGGGCACTTGGAGTATGTATGTTCCCTAGCGGGCACTTGGACTATGTAGGTTCCTCAGCGGGCACTTGTACTATGTAGGTTAAATAGCGGGCCCTTGTACTATCTAGGTTACCTAGCGGTCACTTGGATGATGCAGGTTCCCTAGCCAGCACTAAGACTATTGGTTCACTAACGGGCACTTGGTCCATGTAGGTTCTGTAGCGGACACTTGGACTATGTAGGGTCCCTATCGGGCACTTGGACTATATAGGTTTCTATCGGGCACTTGGACAATGTAGGTTAAATAGCGGGCACGTGGACTATCTAGGTTACCTAGCGGGCACTTGGTCTATGTACATACCCTAGCGGGCACTTGGACTATCTAGGTTACCTAGCAGGCACTTGGACTATGTATGTCCCCTAGAGGGCACTTGGAGTATCTAGGTTAACTAAAGGGCACTTGGATTATGTAGGTTACCTTGCCGCCACTTGGACTATGTAGGTTAGCTAACAGGCACTTGGACTATCTAGGTTCCCTAGCGGGCCCTTGGACAATCTAGGTTAACTAAAGGGCACTTGGATTATGTAGGTTACCTTGCCGCCACTTGGACTATGTAGGTTAGCTAACAGGCACTTGGACTATCTAGGTTCCCTAGCGGGCCCTTGGACAATCTAGGTTAGCTAAAGGGCACTTGGACTATCTAGGTTACCTAACGGGCACTTGGATTATGTAGGTTCCCTAGAGGGCATTTAGACTATGTAGGTTTCCTTGCGGGCATTTGGACTATGTAGGTTACCTAGCGAGCACTTGGACAATGTAGGTTCTCTAAGGGGCCCTTGGACTATGTAGGTTCCCCAGCAGTCACGTGGACTAAATAGGCTCCCTAGAAGGCACTTGGACTATGTTGGTTACCTATCGGGGACTTTGAATATGTAGGTTAACTAGCGGGCAATTGGACTATCCAGGTTACCAAGCGGGCATTTGGACTATGTAGGTTACCAAAAGGGCACTGGACTATCTAGGTTAACGAACGGACACTTGGACTATGGAGGTTAGCTAACAGGCACTTGGACTATCTAGGTTACCTATCAGGCACTTGGACTATGTAGGTTACCTAGCGGACACTTGGACGATCTAAGTTAACTAGCGGGCACTTGGACTATCTAGGTTAACTAGCAGGCCCTTGGACTATGTAGTTTCCCTAGCGGGCATTTGGATTATTTAGGTTACCTAGCTGGCACTTGGACTATGTAGGTTACGTAGCGGGCACATGGACTATGAAGGTTACTAGCTGGCACTTGGACTATCTAGGTTACCTAGCGGGCACTTGGACTATGTAGGTTACCTAGCGGGCACATGGACTATGTAGGTTACCTAGCGGGCACTTGGACTATCTAGGTTACCTAGCAGGCACTTGGAATATGTAGGTTAAGTAGAAGGCACTTGGACTATCAAGGTTACCTAGCGGGCCCTTGGACTATGTAGGTTACCAGCGGGCACTTGGACTATCTAGGTTAACGAACGTGCACTTGGACTATATAGGTAACCTAGCGGGCACGTGGACTGTCTAGGTTACCTAGCGGGCACTTGGACTATGTAGGTTGCCTAGCTGGCAATTGGACTATCTAGGTTACCTAGCGGGAAATTGGACAGTGTAGGTTATCTAGCGGGCACTTGGACTATCTAGGTTACCTAACGGGCACTTTGACTATCTAGGTTAACGAACGGGCACTTGGAATATGTAGGTTACCTAGCAGGCACTTGGTCTATGTAGGAACTCTATCGGACATTTGTACTACTTAGGTTAACTAGCGGGCACTTTGAGTCTCCAGTTTAACTTGCGGGCACTTGGACTATCTAGATCAACTAGCGGGCCATTGTACTATGTAGGTTAACTAGCAGGTACTTGGACTATCTCGGTTAACTAGCGGACCTTGGACTATGTAGGTTAACTAGTGGGCCCTCGGGCTATGTAGGTTAACTAGCGGGCCCTTGGACTATCTAGGTTTCCTAGCAGGCACTAGGACTATGTATATACCCTAGCGCGCATTTAGACTCTCTAGGTTACCTAGTGAGCACTTTGACTATGTACGTCCCCTAGTGGGCACTTGGACTATCTAGGTTAACTAACGGGCACTAGGACTATCTAGGTTAACTAGCGGGCACTTGGACTATCTAGGTTACCTAGCAGGCACTTGGATTATGAAGGATCCCTAGGGGGCACTTGGACTATCTAGGTTACCTAGCGGGCACTTGGACTATGTAGGTTAACTAGCAGTACTTGCACGATCTAGGTTAACTGGCGGGCCCTTGCACTATGTATGTTAACTAGCGGGCCCATGGATTATGTAGGTTTACTAGGGGACACTTGGACTATCTAGGTTCCCTAGCGGGCACTTGTACTATCTAGGTTACCTAGCTGGCACTTGGACTATGTAGGTCAACTAGCGGGCCCTTGGACTATCTAGGTTAGCTAACGGGAACTTGAACTATGTATGTTCCAGAGTGGGCACTTGGATTATGCATGTTGCCTAGCGGGCATTTAGACTATGTAGGTTTCCTTGCGGGCACTTGGACTATGTAGGTTACCTAGCGGGCACTTGGACTATGTAGGTTCCCTAGCGGTCACGTGGACTATGTAGGCTCCCTAGAAGGCACTTGGACTATGTAGGTAACTAGCGGGCACTTGGACTATCCAGGTTACCAAGCGGGCACTTGGACTATGTAGGTTACCCAATGGGCACTTGGACTATCTAGGTTAACGAATGGACACTTGGACTATGTAGGTTAGCTATCAGGCACTTGGACTATGTAGGTTACCTAGCGGACACTTGGACGATTTAGGTTAACTAGCGGGCACTTGGACTATCTAGGTTAACTAGGGGGCCCTTGGACAATCTAGGTTTACTAGCGGGCACTTGGACTATCTATGTTAACTAGCGGGCACTTGGACTTTGTAGTTTCCCTAGCGTGCATTTGGATTATTTAGGTTACCTAGTGGGCACTTGGACCATGTAGGTTAACTAGAAGGCACTTGGACTATCCTGTTTACCTAGTGGGCCCTTGGATTATGTAGGTTACCAGCGGGCACTTGGACAATCTAGGTTAACGAACGTGCACTTGGACTATGTAGGTAACCTAGCGGGCACGTGGACTGTCTAGGTTACCTAGCGGGCACTTCGACTATCTAGGGTAAAGAACGGGCACTTGGACTATGTAGGTTAACTAGCGAACACTTCGACTATCTAGGTTAGCTAACGGGCAATTGGACTATCTAGGTTACCTAGCGGGCACTTGGACTATGTAGGTTCCCTAGCGGGCACTTGGACTATTTAGGTTACCTAGGATGCACTATGACTATCTAGGTTAACTAACGGGCACTTGGACTATGTAGGTTCCCTAGCGGGCACTTGGACTATGTAGGTTCCCTATTTGGTACTTGGAGTGTCTAGGTTAACTAGTGGGCAATTGGACTATTTAGGTTAACTAGCGGGCACTTGGACTATCTAGATTAACTTCGGGCCCTTGGTCTATGTAGGTTAACTAGCAGGCCCTTGGACTATGTAAGTTAACTAGAGGGCACTTGGACGATCCTGGTTAACTAGCAGGCACTTGGACGATCTAGGTCAACTAGCGGGTACTTGGACTATCTAGGTTAACTAGCGGTCCCTTGGACTACTTAGGTTAACTAGTGTACACTTGCATTATGTAGGTTACCTAACGGGTACTTGGACTATCTGGGTTAACTAGCGGGCACTTGGACTATGTAGGTTAACTAGCGGACACTTGCACTATGTAGGTTACCTAGCTGGCACTTGGACTATGTAGGTTAACTAGCAGGCCCTTGGACTATCTAGGTTACCTAGCAGGCACTTGGACTATGTAGGTTAACTAGCGGGCACTAACACTCTCTAGGTTACCTAGCGGGCACTTGGACAATCTATGTTACCTAGTTGGCACTTGGACTATGTAGGTTACCTAGCGGACACTTGTATTATGTAGGTTACCTAGCTGGCACTTGGACTATGTAGGTTAACTAGAGGACACTTGCACGATCTAGGTTAACAAGTGGGCCCTTGGACTCTGTACGTTAACTAGCCGGAACTTGGATGATCTAGGTTAACTAGAGGGCACTGGGACGATCTGGTTAACGAGCGGGCACTTGGACTATCAAAGTTAACAAGCGAGCCCTTGGACTATGTAGGTTAGCTAGCGAGCCCTTGGACTATCTAGGTTACCTAGATAGCACTTGGACTATATAGGTTCCCTAGCGGGCACTTGGACTATCTAGCTTAACGAACGGGCACTTGGACTAAGCAGGTAACCTAGCTGGCACTTGGACTGTCTAGGTTACATAGCAGGCACTTGGACTTCTAGGTTAACTAACGGGCACTTGGACTATGTAGGTTCCCTAGCAGGCACTTGGACTATGTAGGTTCCCTATTGGGTACTTGGAGTGTCTAGGTTAACTAGTGGGCAATTGGACTGTCTAGGTTACCTAGTGGGCACGTGGACTATGTACGTTCCCTAGCGGGCACTTGGGCTATCTACGTTACCTTGCGGGCACTTGGACTAAGTAGGTTAACGAACGGGCACTTGGACTATGTAGTTTACCTAGCAGGCACTTGGACTATGTAGGTCAACTAGCGGGCACTTGGACTATTTAGGTTAACTAGCGGGCACTTGGACTATCCAAGTTAACTAGCGGGCCCTTGGTCTATGTAGGTTAACTAGCAGGCCTTTGGACTATGTAAGTTAACTAGAGGGCACTTTGATGATCCTGGTTAAATAGCGGGCACTTGGACTATCTAGGTTAACTAGCGGGCACTTGGACTATCTAGGTTAACTAACGGGCGCTTGGACTATGTAGGTTCCCTAGCGGCCATTTGAACTATATAGGTTACCTAGAGGGCACTTGGATTATCTAGGTTAACTAACGGGCACTTGGACTATGTATGTTCCAGAGCGGGCAATTGGACTATGTAGGTTCCATAGCGGGCACTTGTACTATCTAGGTTCCCTAAAGGGCACTTGGACTATCTAGATTACCGAACGGGCACTTGGACTAATAGGTTACCTAGCGGGCACTTGGACTATGTAGGTTAACTAGCGGACAATTGGACGATCTAGGTTAACTAGCGGACACTTGCACTATGTAGATTACCTAGCGGGCACTTGGACTATCTAGGTTAACTAGCGGGCACTTTGACTGTGTAGGTTAACTAGCGGACACTTGCACTATGTAGGTTACCTAGCGGGCACTTGGACTATCTAGGCTAACTAGCGGGCACTTGGACTATGTAGGTTAACTAGCAGGCCCTTGGACTATGTAAGTTAACTAGAGGGCACTTGGACGATCCTGGTTAACTAGCAGGCACTTGGACGATCTAGGTCAACTAGCGGGTACTTGGACTATCTAGGTTAACTAGCGGTCCCTTGGACTACTTAGGTTAACTAGTGTACACTTGCATTATGTAGGTTACCTAACGGGTACTTGGACTATCTGGGTTAACTAGCGGGCACTTGGACTATGTAGGTTAACTAGCGGACACTTGCACTATGTAGGTTACCTAGCTGGCACTTGGACTATGTAGGTTAACTAGCAGGCCCTTGGACTATCTAGGTTACCTAGCAGGCACTTGGACTATGTAGGTTAACTAGCGGGCACTAACACTCTCTAGGTTACCTAGCGGGCACTTGGACAATCTATGTTACCTAGTTGGCACTTGGACTATGTAGGTTACCTAGCGGACACTTGTATTATGTAGGTTACCTAGCTGGCACTTGGACTATGTAGGTTAACTAGAGGACACTTGCACGATCTAGGTTAACAAGTGGGCCCTTGGACTCTGTACGTTAACTAGCCGGAACTTGGATGATCTAGGTTAACTAGAGGGCACTGGGACGATCTGGTTAACGAGCGGGCACTTGGACTATCAAAGTTAACAAGCGAGCCCTTGGACTATGTAGGTTAGCTAGCGAGCCCTTGGACTATCTAGGTTACCTAGATAGCACTTGGACTATATAGGTTCCCTAGCGGGCACTTGGACTATCTAGCTTAACGAACGGGCACTTGGACTAAGCAGGTAACCTAGCTGGCACTTGGACTGTCTAGGTTACATAGCAGGCACTTGGACTTCTAGGTTAACTAACGGGCACTTGGACTATGTAGGTTCCCTAGCAGGCACTTGGACTATGTAGGTTCCCTATTGGGTACTTGGAGTGTCTAGGTTAACTAGTGGGCAATTGGACTGTCTAGGTTACCTAGTGGGCACGTGGACTATGTACGTTCCCTAGCGGGCACTTGGGCTATCTACGTTACCTTGCGGGCACTTGGACTAAGTAGGTTAACGAACGGGCACTTGGACTATGTAGTTTACCTAGCAGGCACTTGGACTATGTAGGTCAACTAGCGGGCACTTGGACTATTTAGGTTAACTAGCGGGCACTTGGACTATCCAAGTTAACTAGCGGGCCCTTGGTCTATGTAGGTTAACTAGCAGGCCTTTGGACTATGTAAGTTAACTAGAGGGCACTTTGATGATCCTGGTTAAATAGCGGGCACTTGGACTATCTAGGTTAACTAGCGGGCACTTGGACTATCTAGGTTAACTAACGGGCGCTTGGACTATGTAGGTTCCCTAGCGGCCATTTGAACTATATAGGTTACCTAGAGGGCACTTGGATTATCTAGGTTAACTAACGGGCACTTGGACTATGTATGTTCCAGAGCGGGCAATTGGACTATGTAGGTTCCATAGCGGGCACTTGTACTATCTAGGTTCCCTAAAGGGCACTTGGACTATCTAGATTACCGAACGGGCACTTGGACTAATAGGTTACCTAGCGGGCACTTGGACTATGTAGGTTAACTAGCGGACAATTGGACGATCTAGGTTAACTAGCGGACACTTGCACTATGTAGATTACCTAGCGGGCACTTGGACTATCTAGGTTAACTAGCGGGCACTTTGACTGTGTAGGTTAACTAGCGGACACTTGCACTATGTAGGTTACCTAGCGGGCACTTGGACTATCTAGGCTAACTAGCGGGCACTTGGACTATGTAGGTTAACAAGCAGGCCCTTGGACTATCTAGGTTACCTAGCAGGCACTTGGACTATGTAGTTTAACTAGCAGGCACTTGCACTCTCTAGGTTACCTAGCGGGCACTTGGACTATGTACCTTCCCTAGAGGGCACTTGGACTGTCTAGGTTACCTAGTGGGCACTTGGACTATGTAGTTTACCTAGCAGGCACTTGGACTATGTAGGTTAACTAGCGGGCACTTGGACTATCTAAGTTACCTAGCGGGCAATTGTACGATGTACGTTTCCTAGCGGGCCCTTGGGCTATCTACGTTACCTAGCAGGCACTTGAACTATGTAGGTTAACGAACGGGCACTTGGACTATGTAGGATACCTAGGGGTCACTTGGACTGTCTAGGTTACCTAGCGGGCACTTGGACTATGTAGGTTAACTAGCGGGCACTTGGACTATCTATGTTAACTAGCGGGCCCTTGGTCTATGTAGGTTAACTAGCAGGCCCTTGGACTATGTAAGTTACCTATCGGGCACTTGGACTATCTAGGTTACATAGCGGGCACTTGGACTATGTAGGTTAACTAGTGAGCACTTGGACTCTAGGTTACCTAGGGGGCACTTGGACTATCTAGGTTTCCTAGCGGGCACTTGGCTATCTAGGTTAACGAACGGGCACTTGGACAATGTAGGTAACCTAGCGGGCACTTGGACAGTCTAGGTTACCTAGCGGGCACTTGGACAGTCTAGGTAAACGAACGGGCACGTGGAATATCTAGGTCAACTAGCGGGCCTTGTACTATGTAGGTTAACTAGCGAGCACTTGGACTATCTAGGTTAACTAGCGGGCACTTGGACTATCAAAGTTAACAACTGAGCCCTTGTACTATGTAGGTTACCTAGCGGGCACTTGGACTATATAGGTTACCTAGAGGGCACTTGGACTATGTAGGTTACCTAGTGGGCACTTGGACTATCTAGGTTAACGAACGGGCACTTGGAATATGCAGGTAACCTAGCAAGCACTTGGACTGTCTAGGTAACCTAGCGGGCATTTTGACTAACTAGGTTACATAGCGGGCACTTGGACTATGTAGGTTAACTAGCGAGCACTTGGATTCTAGGTTACCTAGCGGGCACTTGGACTATCTAGGCTACCTAGCAGGCCCTTGGACTATGTAGGTTACCTAGTGGGCACTTGGATTATCTAGGTTAACGAACGGGCACTTGGACTATGTAGGTAACCTAGCGATCACTTGGACAGTCTAGGTTACCTAGCGGGCACTTGGACTTCTAGGTTAACTAACGGGCACTTGGACTATGTAGGTTCCCTAGCAGGCACTTGGACTATGTAGGTTCCCTATTGGGTACTTGGAGTGTCTAGGTTAACTAGTGGGCAATTGGACTGTCTAGGTTACCTAGTGGGCACGTGGACTATGTACGTTCCCTAGCGGGCACTTGGGCTATCTACGTTACCTTGCGGGCACTTGGACTAAGTAGGTTAACGAACGGGCACTTGGACTATGTAGTTTACCTAGCAGGCACTTGGACTATGTAGGTCAACTAGCGGGCACTTGGACTATTTAGGTTAACTAGCGGGCACTTGGACTATCCAAGTTAACTAGCGGGCCCTTGGTCTATGTAGGTTAACTAGCAGGCCTTTGGACTATGTAAGTTAACTAGAGGGCACTTTGATGATCCTGGTTAAATAGCGGGCACTTGGACTATCTAGGTTAACTAGCGGGCACTTGGACTATCTAGGTTAACTAACGGGCGCTTGGACTATGTAGGTTCCCTAGCGGCCATTTGAACTATATAGGTTACCTAGAGGGCACTTGGATTATCTAGGTTAACTAACGGGCACTTGGACTATGTATGTTCCAGAGCGGGCAATTGGACTATGTAGGTTCCATAGCGGGCACTTGTACTATCTAGGTTCCCTAAAGGGCACTTGGACTATCTAGATTACCGAACGGGCACTTGGACTAATAGGTTACCTAGCGGGCACTTGGACTATGTAGGTTAACTAGCGGACAATTGGACGATCTAGGTTAACTAGCGGACACTTGCACTATGTAGATTACCTAGCGGGCACTTGGACTATCTAGGTTAACTAGCGGGCACTTTGACTGTGTAGGTTAACTAGCGGACACTTGCACTATGTAGGTTACCTAGCGGGCACTTGGACTATCTAGGCTAACTAGCGGGCACTTGGACTATGTAGGTTAACTAGCAGGCCCTTGGACTATGTAAGTTAACTAGAGGGCACTTGGACGATCCTGGTTAACTAGCAGGCACTTGGACGATCTAGGTCAACTAGCGGGTACTTGGACTATCTAGGTTAACTAGCGGTCCCTTGGACTACTTAGGTTAACTAGTGTACACTTGCATTATGTAGGTTACCTAACGGGTACTTGGACTATCTGGGTTAACTAGCGGGCACTTGGACTATGTAGGTTAACTAGCGGACACTTGCACTATGTAGGTTACCTAGCTGGCACTTGGACTATGTAGGTTAACTAGCAGGCCCTTGGACTATCTAGGTTACCTAGCAGGCACTTGGACTATGTAGGTTAACTAGCGGGCACTAACACTCTCTAGGTTACCTAGCGGGCACTTGGACAATCTATGTTACCTAGTTGGCACTTGGACTATGTAGGTTACCTAGCGGACACTTGTATTATGTAGGTTACCTAGCTGGCACTTGGACTATGTAGGTTAACTAGAGGACACTTGCACGATCTAGGTTAACAAGTGGGCCCTTGGACTCTGTACGTTAACTAGCCGGAACTTGGATGATCTAGGTTAACTAGAGGGCACTGGGACGATCTGGTTAACGAGCGGGCACTTGGACTATCAAAGTTAACAAGCGAGCCCTTGGACTATGTAGGTTAGCTAGCGAGCCCTTGGACTATCTAGGTTACCTAGATAGCACTTGGACTATATAGGTTCCCTAGCGGGCACTTGGACTATCTAGCTTAACGAACGGGCACTTGGACTAAGCAGGTAACCTAGCTGGCACTTGGACTGTCTAGGTTACATAGCAGGCACTTGGACTTCTAGGTTAACTAACGGGCACTTGGACTATGTAGGTTCCCTAGCAGGCACTTGGACTATGTAGGTTCCCTATTGGGTACTTGGAGTGTCTAGGTTAACTAGTGGGCAATTGGACTGTCTAGGTTACCTAGTGGGCACGTGGACTATGTACGTTCCCTAGCGGGCACTTGGGCTATCTACGTTACCTTGCGGGCACTTGGACTAAGTAGGTTAACGAACGGGCACTTGGACTATGTAGTTTACCTAGCAGGCACTTGGACTATGTAGGTCAACTAGCGGGCACTTGGACTATTTAGGTTAACTAGCGGGCACTTGGACTATCCAAGTTAACTAGCGGGCCCTTGGTCTATGTAGGTTAACTAGCAGGCCTTTGGACTATGTAAGTTAACTAGAGGGCACTTTGATGATCCTGGTTAAATAGCGGGCACTTGGACTATCTAGGTTAACTAGCGGGCACTTGGACTATCTAGGTTAACTAACGGGCGCTTGGACTATGTAGGTTCCCTAGCGGCCATTTGAACTATATAGGTTACCTAGAGGGCACTTGGATTATCTAGGTTAACTAACGGGCACTTGGACTATGTATGTTCCAGAGCGGGCAATTGGACTATGTAGGTTCCATAGCGGGCACTTGTACTATCTAGGTTCCCTAAAGGGCACTTGGACTATCTAGATTACCGAACGGGCACTTGGACTAATAGGTTACCTAGCGGGCACTTGGACTATGTAGGTTAACTAGCGGACAATTGGACGATCTAGGTTAACTAGCGGACACTTGCACTATGTAGATTACCTAGCGGGCACTTGGACTATCTAGGTTAACTAGCGGGCACTTTGACTGTGTAGGTTAACTAGCGGACACTTGCACTATGTAGGTTACCTAGCGGGCACTTGGACTATCTAGGCTAACTAGCGGGCACTTGGACTATGTAGGTTAACAAGCAGGCCCTTGGACTATCTAGGTTACCTAGCAGGCACTTGGACTATGTAGTTTAACTAGCAGGCACTTGCACTCTCTAGGTTACCTAGCGGGCACTTGGACTATGTACCTTCCCTAGAGGGCACTTGGACTGTCTAGGTTACCTAGTGGGCACTTGGACTATGTAGTTTACCTAGCAGGCACTTGGACTATGTAGGTTAACTAGCGGGCACTTGGACTATCTAAGTTACCTAGCGGGCAATTGTACGATGTACGTTTCCTAGCGGGCCCTTGGGCTATCTACGTTACCTAGCAGGCACTTGAACTATGTAGGTTAACGAACGGGCACTTGGACTATGTAGGATACCTAGGGGTCACTTGGACTGTCTAGGTTACCTAGCGGGCACTTGGACTATGTAGGTTAACTAGCGGGCACTTGGACTATCTATGTTAACTAGCGGGCCCTTGGTCTATGTAGGTTAACTAGCAGGCCCTTGGACTATGTAAGTTACCTATCGGGCACTTGGACTATCTAGGTTACATAGCGGGCACTTGGACTATGTAGGTTAACTAGTGAGCACTTGGACTCTAGGTTACCTAGGGGGCACTTGGACTATCTAGGTTTCCTAGCGGGCACTTGGCTATCTAGGTTAACGAACGGGCACTTGGACAATGTAGGTAACCTAGCGGGCACTTGGACAGTCTAGGTTACCTAGCGGGCACTTGGACAGTCTAGGTAAACGAACGGGCACGTGGAATATCTAGGTCAACTAGCGGGCCTTGTACTATGTAGGTTAACTAGCGAGCACTTGGACTATCTAGGTTAACTAGCGGGCACTTGGACTATCAAAGTTAACAACTGAGCCCTTGTACTATGTAGGTTACCTAGCGGGCACTTGGACTATATAGGTTACCTAGAGGGCACTTGGACTATGTAGGTTACCTAGTGGGCACTTGGACTATCTAGGTTAACGAACGGGCACTTGGAATATGCAGGTAACCTAGCAAGCACTTGGACTGTCTAGGTAACCTAGCGGGCATTTTGACTAACTAGGTTACATAGCGGGCACTTGGACTATGTAGGTTAACTAGCGAGCACTTGGATTCTAGGTTACCTAGCGGGCACTTGGACTATCTAGGCTACCTAGCAGGCCCTTGGACTATGTAGGTTACCTAGTGGGCACTTGGATTATCTAGGTTAACGAACGGGCACTTGGACTATGTAGGTAACCTAGCGATCACTTGGACAGTCTAGGTTACCTAGCGGGCACTTGGACTACCTAGGTTAACGAACGGGCACTTGGTCTATCTAGGTCAACTAGCGGGCCCTTGTACTATGTAGGTTAACTATCGAGCACTTGGACTATCTAGGTTAACTAGCGGGCACTTGGACTATCAATGTTAACAAGTTAGCCCTTGGACTATGTAGGTTAACTATCCGGCCCTTAAACTATCTAGGTTACCTAGCGGGCACTTGGACTATATAGGTTAAATAGAGAGCACTTGGACTATGTAAGTTACCTAGTGGGCACTTGGACTTTCTAGGTTAACGAACGGGCACTTGGAATATGCAGGTAACCTAGCAGGCACTTGGACTGTCTAGGTAACCTAGCGGGCACTTTGACTAACTAGGTTACATAGCGGGCACTTGGACTACGTAGGTTAACTAGCGAGCACTTGGACTCTAGGTTACCTAGCGGGCACTTGGACTATCTAGGTTACCTAGCGGGCCCTTGGACTATGTAGGTTACCTAGTGGGCACTTGGACTATCTAGGTTAACGAACGGTCACTTGGACTATGTTGGTAACCTAGCGGGCACTTGGACAGTCTAGGTTACCTAGCGGGCACTTGGACTACCTAGGTTAATGAACGGGCACTTGGTCTGTCTAGGTCAACTAGCGGGCCCATGTACTATGTAGGTTAACTAGCGAGCACTTGGACTATCTAGGTTAACTAGCGGACCTTGGACTATGTAGGTTAACTAGCGGGCCCTTGGACTACGTATGTTAACTAGCGGGCACTTGGACGATCTAGGTTAACTAGAGGGCACTTGGACTATCTAGGTTAACCAGCGGGCACTTGGACTATGTAGGTTCCCTAGCGGGCATTTGCACTATCTAGGTTACCTAGCAGGCACTTAGACTTTGTAGGTTACCTAGCGGGCACTTGGACTATCTAGGTTACCTAGCAGGCACTTTGACTATCTAGGTTGGACTATGTAGGTTGCCTAGCGGGCACTTGGATTATGTAGGTTCTCTATAGGGAACTTGGACTATGTAGGTTAACTAGCGGGCGTTGGACTGTCTAGGTTACATAGCGGGCACTTGGATTATCTAGGTTAACGAACGGGCACTTGGACTATGTAGGTTACCTAGCCGCCACTTGGACTATCTAGGTTAGCTAACAGGCACTTGGACTATCTATCTTCCCTAGCGGGCACTTTTACTATCTAGGTTACCTAGGTGGCACTTGGACTATGTAGGTCAACTAGCGGGCCCTTGGACTATCTAGGTTAGCTAACGGGCACTTAGATTATGTAGGTTAACTAGCGGGTACTTGGAATATGTAGGTTAACTAGCGGACACTTGCACTATGTAGGTTAACTAGCGGGCCCATGGACTATGTAGGTTTACTAGCGGGCCCTTGGACTATCTAGGTTCCCAAAAGGGCACTTGGACTATCTAGGTTACCGAACGGGCACTTGGACTATCTAGGTTACCTAGCGGGCACTTGGAGTATGTAGGCTAACAAGGGGGCCCTCGGACGATCTAGGTTACCTAGCGGGCACTTGGACTATGTAGGTTACCTAGTGGGCACTTGGACGATCTAGGTTAACTAGCGGGCACTTGGACTCTCTAGGTTAACTAGCGTGCACTTGGACTATGTAGGTTCCTTAGCGGGC
The DNA here is from genome assembly GCF_050624435.1 of Tenrec ecaudatus. Lineage (NCBI taxonomy): Eukaryota > Metazoa > Chordata > Mammalia > Afrosoricida > Tenrecidae > Tenrec > Tenrec ecaudatus. The sequence continues at coordinate 254,675 of NW_027459455.1, forward strand.
ACTTGGACTATATAGGTTGCCTAGTGGGCACTTGGACTATTTAGGTTAACTAGCGTGCCCTTGGACTATCTAGGTTACGTAGCGGGCACTTGGTATATAGGTTAATTAGCGGGCACATGGACTATGTAGGTTAACTAGAGGACACTTGGACTATTTAGGTTAACTAGTGGACCCATGGACTTGTAGGATAACTAGCAGGCACTTGGACAATCTAGGTTAACTAGCGGGCACTTGGACGATCTAGGTTAACTAGCGGGCTCTTGGACTATCAAAGTTATCAAGTGAGCCCTTGGACTATGTAGGTTAACTAGCGGGCCCGTGGACTATCTAGGTTACCTAGCGGGCACTTGGACTATATAGGTTACCTAGTGGGCACTTGGACTATCTAGGTTAACGAACGGGCACTTGGAATATGAGGTAACCTAGCGGGCACTTGGACTGTCTAAGTTACCTAGCGGGCACTTGGACATCTAGGTAACGAACGGGCTCTTGGACAATGTAGGTTGCCTAGTGGGCACTTGGACTATGAAGGTTCCCTATTGGGTACTTGGAGTTTCTAGGTTAACTAGTGGGCAATTGGACTGTCTAGGTTACCTAGTGGGCACGTGGACTATGTACGTTCCCTAGCGGGCACTTGGGCTATCTACGTTACCTTGCGGGCACTTGGACTATGTAGGTTAACGAACGGGCACTTGGACTATGTAGTTTACCTAGCAGGCACTTGGATTATGTAGGTTAACTAGCGGGCACTTGGACTATTTAGGTTAACTAGCGGGCACTTGGATTATGTATATACCCTAGCGCGCACTTGGACTCTCTAGGTTACCTAGCGAGCACTTGGACTATGTACATCCCCTAGTGGGCACTTGGACTATCTAGGTTAACTAACGGGCACTAGGACTATCTAGGTTAACTAGCGGGCACTTGGACTATCTAGGTTACTTAGCAGGCACTTGGATTATGAAGGATCCCTAGCGGGCACTTGGACTATCTAGGTTACCTAGCGGGTACTTGGACTATGTAGGCTAACTAGCACACACTTGCACGATCTAGGTTAACTAGCGGGCCCTTGCACTATGTAAGTTAACTAGCGGGCCCATGGATTATGTAGGTTTACTAGGGGGCATTTGGACTATCTAGGTTCCCTAGCGGGCACTTGTACTATCTAGGTTACCCCGCTGGCACTTGGACTATGTAGGTCAACTAGCGGTCCCTTGGACTATCTAGGTTAGCTAACGGGAACTTGGACTATGTATGTTCCAGAGTGGGCACTCGGATTATGTATGTTGCCTAGCGGGCATTTAGACTATGTAGGTTTCCTTGCGGGCACTTGGACTATGTAGGTTCCCTAGCGGTCACGTGGACTATGTAGGCTCCCTAGAAGGCACTTGGACTATGTAGGTAACTAGCGGGCACTTGGACTATCCAGGTTACCAAGCGGGCACTTGGACTATGTAGGTTACCCAATGGGCACTTGGACTATCTAGGTTAACGAACGGACACTAGGACTATGTAGGTTAGCTATCAGGCACTTGGACTATGTAGGATACCTAGCGGACACTTGGACGATTTAGGTTAACTAGCAGGCACTTGGACTATCTATGTTAACTAGCGGGCACTTGGACTTTGTAGTTTCCCTAGCGTGCATTTGGATTATTTAGGTTACCTCGTGGGCACTTGGACTATGTAGGTTAACTAGAAGGCACTTGGACTATCCTGTTTACCTTGTGGGCCCTTGGATTATGTAGGTTACCAGCGGGCACTTGGACTATCTAGGTTAACGAACGTGCACTTGGACTATGTAGGTAACCTAGCGGGCACTTGGACTGTCTAGGTTACCTAGCGGGCACTTGGACTATATAGGGTAAAGAACGGGCGCTTGGACTATGTAGGTTAACTAGCGAACACTTCGACTATCTAGGTTAGCTAACGGGCAATTGGACTATCTAGGTTACCTAGCGGGCACTTGGACTATGTAGGTTCCCTAGCGGGCACTTGGACTATTTAGGTTACCTAGCATGCACTATGATTATCTAGGTTAACTAACGGGCACTTGGACTATGTAGATGCCCTAGCGGACACTTGGACTATGTAGGTTCCCTATTGGGTACTTGGAGTGTCTAGGTTAACTAATGGGCAATTGGACTGTCTAGGTTACCTAGTGGGCACGTGGACTATGTACGTTCCCTAGCGGGCACTTGGGCTATCTACGTTATCTTGCGGGCACTTGGAATATGTAGGTTAACGAACGGGCACTTGGACTATGTAGTTTAACTAGCAGGCACTTGGACTATTTAGGTTAACTAGCGGGCACTTGGACGATCTAGGTTAACTTCGGGCCCTTGGTCTATGTAGGTTAACTAGCATGCCCTTGGACTATGTAAGTTAACTAGAGGGCACTTGGACGATTCTGGTTAACTAGCAGGCACTTGGACGATCTAGGTCAACTAGCGGGTACTTGGACTATCTAGGTTAACTAGCGGTCCCTTGGACTACTTAGGTTAACTAGTGTACACTTGCATTATGTAGGTTACCTAACGGGTACTTGGACTATCTGGGTTAACTAACGGCCACTTGGACTATGTAGGTTGCCTAGCGAGCACTTGGACTATGTAGGTTCCCTAGCGGTTACTTGGACTGTCTAGGTTAACTAGTGGGCAATTAGACTGTCTAGGTTACCTAGTGGGCACTTGGACTATGTAGTTTACCTATCAGGCACTTGGACTATGTAGGTTAACTAGCAGGCACTTGGACTATCTAGGTTACCTAGCAGGCACTTGGACTATGTACGTTCCCTAGCGGGCAATTGGGCTATCTACGTTACCTAGCGGGCACTTGGACTATGTAGGTTAACTAGCGGGCACTTGGACTATCTAGGTTAACTAGCAGCCCTTGGTCTATGTAGGTTAAATAGCAGGCCCTTGGACTATGTAAGTTAACTAGAGGGCACTTGGACGATTCTGGTTAACTAGCAGGCACTTGGACGATCTAGGTCAACTAGCGGGTACTTGGACTATCTAGGTTAACTAGCGGTCCCTTGGACTACTTAGGTTAACTAGTGTACACTTGCATTATGTAGGTTACCTAACGGGTACTTGGACTATCTGGGTTAACTAGCGGGCACTTGGACTATGTAGGTTAACTAGCGGACACTTGCACTATGTAGGTTACCTAGCGGGCACTTGGACTATGTAGGTTAACTAGCAGGCCCTTGGACTATCTAGGTTACCTAGCAGGCACTTGGACTATGTAGGTTAACTAGCGGGCACTAACACTCTCTAGGTTACCTAGCGGGCACTTGGACTATCTATGTTACCTAGTTGGCACTTGGACTATGTAGGTTACCTAGCGGACACTTGCATTATGTAGGTTACCTAGCAGGCACTTGGACTATGTAGGTTAACAAGAGGACACTTGCACGATCTAGGTTAACAAGTGGGCCCTTGGACTATGTAGGTTAACTAGCCGGAACTTGGATGATCTAGGTTAACTAGAGGGCACTTGGACGATCTGGTTAATGAGCGGGCACTTGGACTATCAAAGTTAACAAGCGAGCCCTTGGACTATGTAGGTTAACTAGATAGCACTTGGACTATATAGGTTCCCTAACGGGCACTTGGACTATCTAGGTTAACGAACGGGCACTTGGACTAAGCAGGTAACCTAGCTGGCACTAGGACTGTCTAGGTTACATAGCAGGCACTTGGACTTCTAGCTTAACTAACGGGCACTTGGACTATGTAGGTTCCCTAGCGGGCACTTGGACTATGTAGGTTCCCTATTGGGTACTTGGAGTGTCTAGGTTAACTAGTGGGCAATTGGACTGTCTAGGTTACCTAGTGGGCACGTGGACTATGTACGTTCCCTAGCGGGCACTTGGGCTATCTACGTTACCTTGCGGGCACTTGGACTATGTAGGTTAACGAACGGGCACTTGGACTATGTAGTTTACCTAGCAGGCACTTGGACTATGTAGGTTAACTAGCGGGCACTTGGACTATTTAGGTTAACTAGCGGGCGCTTGGACTATGTAGGTTCCCTAGCGGCCATTTGAACTATATAGGTTACCTAGAGGGCACTTGGATTATCTAGGTTAACTAACGGGCACTTGGACTATGTATGTTTCAAAGCGGGCAATTGGACTATGTAGGTTCCATAGCGGGCACTTGTACTATCTAGGTTCCCTAAAGGGCACTTGGACTATCTAGGTTACCGAACGGACACTTGGACTAATAGGTTACCTAGCGGGCACTTGGACTATGTAGGTTAACTAGCGGACAATTGGACGATCTAGGTTAACTAGCGGACACTTGCACTATGTAGGTTACCAGCGGGCACTTGAACTATGTAGGTTAACTAGCGGGCACTTTGACTGTGTAGGTTAACTAGCGGACACTTGCACTATGTAGGTTACCTAGGGGGCACTTGGACTATGTAGGTTAACAAGCAGGCCCTTGGACTATCTAGGTTACCTAGCAGGCACTTGGACTATGTAGTTTAACTAGCAGGCACTTGCACTCTCTAGGTTACCTAGCGGGCATTTGGACTATGTACCTTACCTAGCGGGCACTTGGACTGTCTAGGTTACCTAGTGGGCAATTGGACTATTTAGTTTACCTAGCAGGCACTTGGACTATGTAGGTTAACTAGCGGGCACTTGGACTATCTAGGTTACCTAGCGGGCACTTGTACGATGTACATTTCCTAGCGGGCCCTTGGGCTATCTACGTTACCTAGCGGGCACTTGGACTATGTAGGTTAACGAACGGGCACTTGGACTATGTAGGTAACCTAGGGGTCACTTGGACTGTCTAGGTTACCTAGCGGGCACTTGGACTATGTAGGTTAACTAGCGGGCACTTGGACTATCTATGTTAACTAGCGGGCCCTTGGTCTATGTAGGTTAACTAGCAGGCCCTTGGACTATGTAAGTTACCTATCGGGCACTTGGACTATCTAGGTTACCTAACGGGCACTTTGACTATGTAGGTTACATAGCGGGCACTTGGACTACGTAGGTTAACTAGCGAGCACTTGGACTCTAGGTTTCCTAGGGGGCACTTGGACTATCTAGGTTTCCTAGCGGGCACTTGGACTATCTAGGTTAACGAACGGGCACTTGGATTATGTAGGTAACCTAGCGGGCACTTGGACAGTCTAGGTTACCTAGCGGGCACTTAGACAGTCTAGGTTAACGAACGGGCACGTGGAATATCTAGGTCAACTAGCGGGCCCTTGTACTATGTAGGTTAACTAGCAAGCACTTGGACTATCTAGGTTAACTAGCGGGCACTTGGACTATCAAAGTTAAAAACTGAGCCCTTGTACTATGTAGGTTACCTAGCGGGCACTTGGACTATATAGGTTACCTAGAGGGCACTTGGACTATGTAGGTTACCTAGTGGGCACTTGGACTAACTAGGTTAACGAACGGGCACTTGGAATATGCAGGTAACCTAGCAAGCACTTGGACTGTCTAGGTAACCTAGCGGGCATTTTGACTAACTAGGTTACATAGCGGGCACTTGGACTATGTAGGTTAACTAGCGAGCACTTGGATTCTAGGTTACCTAGCGGGCACTTGGACTATCTAGGCTACCTAGCGGGCCCTTGGACTATGTAGGTTACCTAGTGGGCACTTGGACTATCTAGGTTAACGAACGGTCACTTGGACTATGTAGGTAACCTAGCGATCACTTGGACAGTCTAGGTTACCTAGCGGGCACTTGGACTACCTAGGTTAACGAACGGGCACTTGGTCTATCTAGGTCAACTAGCGGGCCCTTGTACTATGTAGGTTAACTATCGAGCACTTGGACTATCTAGGTTAACTAGCGGGCACTTGGACTATCAATGTTAACAAGTTAGCCCTTGGACTATGTAGGTTAACTATCCGGCCCTTAAACTATCTAGGTTACCTAGCGGGCACTTGGACTATATAGATTACCTAGCAGGCCCTTGGACTATGTAGGTTACCTAGTGGGCACTTGGACTATCTAGGTTAACGAACGGTCACTTGGACTATGTAGATAACCTATCGGGCACTTGGACAGTCTAGGTTACCTAGCGGGCACTTGGACTACCTAGGTTAATGAACGGGCACTTGGTCTATCTAGGTCAACTAGCGGACCTTTGACTATGTAGGTTAACTAGTGGGCCCTTGGACTACGTATGTTAACTAGTCGGGCACTTGGACGATCTAGGTTAACTAGCGAGCACTTGGACTATCTAGGTTAACTAGCGGACCTTGGACTATGTAGGTTAACTAGTGGGCCCTTGGACTACGTATGTTAACTAGCGGGTTCTTGGACGATCTAGGTTAACTAGAGGGCACTTGGACTATCTAGGTTAACTAGTGGGCAATTGGACTATGTAGGTTACCTAGCGGGCATTTGGACTATCTAGGTTACCTAGCAGGCACTTAGACTTTGTAGGTTACCTAGCGGGCACTTGGACTATCTAGGTTACCTAGCAGGCACTTTGACTATCTAGGTTGGACTATGTAGGTTGCCTAGCGGGCACTTGGATTATGTAGGTTCTCTATAGGGAACTTGGACTATGTAGGTTAACTAGCGGGCGTTGGACTGTCTAGGTTACCTAGCGGGCACTTGGATTATCTAGGTTAACGAACAGGCACTTGGGCTATGTAGGTTACCTAGCCGCCACTTGGACTATCTAGGTTAGCTAACAGGCACTTGGACTATCTAGCTTCCCTAGCGGGCACTTGTACTATCTAGGTTACCTAGCTGGCACTTGGACTATGTAGGTCAACTAGCGGGCCCTTGGACTATCTAGGTTAGCTAACGGGCACTTAGATTATGTAGGTTAACTAGCGGGCACTTGGAATATGTAGGTTAACTAGCGGACACTTGCACTATGTAGGTTTACTAGCGGGCCCTTGGACTATCTAGGTTCCCTAAAGGGCACTTGGACTATCTAGGTTACCGAACGGGCACATAGACTATCTAGGTTACCTAGCGGGCACTTGGACTATCTAGGTTACGTAGCGGGCACTTGGTATATAGCTTAATTAGCGGGCACATGGACTATGTAGGTTAACTAGAGGACACTTGGACTATTTAGGGTAACTAGTGGACCCATGGACTTGTAGGATAACTAGCAGGCACGTGGACAATCTAGGTTAACTAGCGGGCACTTGGACGATCTAGGTTAACTAGCGGGCACTTGGACTATCAAAGTTATCAAGTGAGCCCTTGGACTATGTAGGTTAACTAGGGGGCCCGTGGACTATCTAGGTTACCTAGCGGGCACTTGTACTATATAGGTTACCTAGTGGGCACTTGGATTATCTAGGTTCACGAACGGGCACTTGGAATATGCAGGTAACCTAGCGGGCACTTGGACTATGTAGGTTCCCTATTGGGTACTTGGAGTGTCTAGGTTAACTAGTTGGCAATTGGACTGTCTAGGTTACCTAGTGGGCACGTTGACTATGTACGTTCCCTAGCGGGCACTTGGGCTATCTACGTTACCTTGCGGGCACTTGGACTATGTAGGTTAACGAATGGGCACTTGGACTATGTAGTTTACCTAGCAGGCACTTGGACTATGTAGGTTAACTAGCGGGCACTTGGACTATTTAGGTTAACTAGCGGGCACTTGGACTATCTAGGTTAACTAGCGGACCCTTGGTCTATGTAGGTTAACTAGCAGGCCTTTGGACTATGTAAGTTAACTAGAGGGCACTTTGATGATCCTGGTTAACTAGCGGGCACTTGGACTATCTAGGTTAACTAGCGGGCACTTGGACTATCTAGGTTAACTAGCGGGCGCTTGGACTATGTAGGTTCCCTAGCGGCCATTTGAACTATATAGGTTACCTAGAGGGCACTTGGATTATCTAGGTTACCTAGCGGGCACTTGGACTATCTAGGTTAACTAGCAGGCACTTGGACTATGTAGGTTCCTTAGCGGGCACTTGGACTATATAGGTTGCTTAGCGGGCACTTGGACTATTTAGGTTAACTAGCATGCCCTTGGACTATCTAGGTTACGTAGCGGGCACTTGGTATATAGGTTAATTAGCGGGCACAAGGACTATGTAGGTTAACTAGAGGACACTTGGACTATAGAGGTTAACTAGTGGACCCATGGACTTGTAGGATAACTAGCAGGCACTTGGACAATCTAGGTTAACTAGCGGGCACTTGGACGATCTAGGTTAACTACCGGGCACTTGGACTATCAAAGTTATCAAGTGAGCCCTTGGACTATGTAGGTTAACTAGCGGGCCCTTGGACTATCTAGGTTACCTAGCGGGCACTTGGACTATATAGGTTACCTAGCGGGCACTTGGACTATGTAGGTTACGTAGTGGGCACTTGGACTATCTAGGTTAACGAACGGGCACTTGGAATATGCAGGTAACCTAGCGGGCACTTGGACTGTCTAAGTTACCTAGCGGGCACTTGGACATCTAGGTAACGAATGGGCTCTTGGACAATGTAGGTTGTCTAGTGGGCACTTGGACTATGTAGGTTCCCTATTGGGTACTTGGAGTGTCTAGGTTAACTAGTGGGCAATTGGACTGTCTAGGTTACCTAGTGGGCACGTGGACTATGCACGTTCCCTAGCGGGCACTTGGGCTATCTACGTTACCTTGCGGGCACTTGCACTATGTAGGTTAACGAACAGGCACTTGGACTATGTAGTTTACCTAGCAGGAACTTGGACTATGTAGGTTAACTAGCGGGCACTTGGACTATTTAGGTTAACTAACGGGCACTTGGACTATCTAGGTTAACATCGGGCCCTTGGTCTATGTAGGTTAACTAGCAGGCCCTTGGACAATGTAAGTTAACTAGAAGGCACTTGGACAATCCTGGTTAACTAGCAGGCACTTGGACGATCTAGGTCAACTAGCGGGTACTTGGACTATCTAGGTTAACTAGCGGTCCCTTGGACTATGTAGGTTAACTAGCGGACACTAGCACTATGTAGGTTACCTAGCGGGCACTTGGACTATGTAGGTTAACTAGCAGGCCCTTGGACTATCTAGGTTACCTAGCAGGCACTTGGACTATGTAGGTTAACTAGCGGGCACTAACACTCTCTAGGTTACCTAGCGGGCACTTGGACTATCTATGTTACCTAATTGGCACTTGGACTATGTAGGTTACCTAGCGGACACTTGCATTATGTAGGTTACCTAGCAGGCACTTGGATTATGTAGGTTAATTAGCCGGAACTTGGACGATCTAGGTTAACTAGAGGGCACTGGGACGATCTGGTTAACGAGCGGGCACTTGGACTATCAAAGTTAACAAGCGAGCCCTTGGACTATGTAGGTTAACTAGCGAGCCCTTGGACTATCTAGGTTACCTGGATAGCACTTGGACTATATAGGTTCCCTAGCGGGCACTTGGACTATCTAGGTTTACGAACGAGCACTTGGACTATGCAGGTAACCTAGCCGGCACTTGGACTGTCTAGGTTACATAGCAGGCACTTGGACTTCTAGGTTAAATAACGGGCACTTGGACTATGTAGCTTCCCTAGCAGGCACTTGGACTATGTAGGTTCCCTATTGGGGACTTGGAGTGTCTAGGTTAACTAGTGGGCAATTGGACTGTCTAGGTTACCTAGAGGGCACGTGGACTATGTACGTTCCCTAGCGGGCACTTGGGCTATCTACGTTACCTTGCGGGCACTTGGACTATGTAGGTTAACGCACGGGCACTTGGACTATGTAGTTTACCTAGCAGGCTCTTGGACTATGTAGGTTAACTAGCGGGCACTTGGACTATTTAGGTTAACTAGCAGGCACTTGGACTATCCAAGTTAACTAGCGGGCCCTTGGTCTATGTAGGTTAACTAGCAGGCCTTTGGACTATGTAAGTTAACTAGAGGGCACTTTGATGATCCTGGTTAAATAGCGGGCACTTGGACTATCTAAGTTAACTAGCGGGCACTTGGACTATCTAGGTTAACTAGCGGGCGCTTGGAGTATGTAGGTTCACTAGCGGCCATTTGAACTATATAGGTTACCTAGAGGGCACTTGGATTATCTAGGTTAACTAACGAGCACTTGGACTATGTATCTTCCAGAGCGGGCAATTGGACTATGTAGGTTCCATAGCGGGCACTTGTACTATCTAGGTTCCCTAAAGGGCACTTGGACTATCTAGGTTACCGAACGGGCACTTGGACTAATAGGTTACCTAGCGGGCACTTGGACAATGTAGGTTAACTAGCGGACAATTGGACGATCTAGGTTAACTAGCGGACACTTGCACTATGTAGGTTACCTAGCGGGCACTTGGACTATCTAGGTTAACTAGCGGGCACTTTGACTGTGTAGGTTAACTAGCGGACACTTGCACTATGTAGGTTACCTAGCGGGCACTTGGACTATGTAGGTTAACAAGCAGGCCCTTGGACTATCTAGGTTACCTAGCAGGCACTTGGACTATGTAGTTTAACTAGCAGGCACTTGCACTCTCTAGGTTACCTAGCGGGCACTTGGACTATGTACCTTACCTAGCGGGCACTTGGACTGTCTAGGTTACCTAGTGGGCACTTGGACTATGTAGTTTACCTAGCAGGCACTTGGACTATGTAGGTTAACTAGCGGGCACTTGGACTATCTAGGTTACCTAGCGGGCACTTGTACGATGTACGTTTCCTAGCGGGCCCTTGGGCTATCTACGTTACCTAGCGGATACTTGGACTATGTAGGTTAACGAACGGGCACTTGGACTATGTAGGTAACCTAGGGGTCACTTGGACTGTCTAGGTTACCTAGCGGGCACTTGGACTATGTAGGTTAACTAGCGGGCACTTGGACTATCTATGTTAACTAGCGGGCGCTTGGTCTATGTAGGTTAACTAGCAGGTCCTTGGACTATGTAAGTTACCTATCGGGCACTTGGACTATCTAGGTTACCTAACGGGCACTTTGACTATCTAGGTTACATAGCGGGCAATTGGACTATGTAGGTTAACTAGCGAGCACTTGGACTCTAGGTTACCTAGCGGGCACTTGGACTATCTAGGTTTCCTAGCGGGCACTTGGACTATCTAGGTTAACGAAAGGGCACTTGGACTATGTAGGTAACCTAGCGGGCACTTGGACAGTCTAGGTTACCTAGCGGGCACTTGGACATTCTAGGTTAACGAACAGCCACATGGAATATCTAGGTAAACTAGCGGGCCCTTGTACTATGTAGATTAACTAGCGAGCACTTGGACTATCTAGGTTAACTAGCGGGCACTTGGACTATCAAAGTTAACAACTGAGCCCTTGTACAATGTAGGTTACCTAGCGGGCACTTGGACTATATAGGTTACCTAGAGGGCACTTGGACTATGCAGGTTACCTAGTGGGCACTTGGACGATTTAGGTAAACTAGTGGGCACTTGGACTATCTAGGTTAACAAGGGGGCCCTTGGATTATCTAGGTTTACTAGCGGGCATTGGACTATCTATGTTAACTAGCGGGCACTTGGACTTTGTAGTTTCCCTAGCGTGCATTTGGATTATTTAGGTTACCTAGTGGGCACATGGACTATGTAGGTTAACTAGAAGGCACTTGGACTATCCTGTTTACCTAGTGGGCCCTTGGATTATGTAGGTTACCACCGGGAACTTGGACTATCTAGGTTAACGAACGTGCACTTGGACTATGTAGGTAACGTAGCGGGCCCTTGGACTGTCTAGGTTACCTAGCGGGCACGTGGACTATCTAGGGTAAAGTACGGGCACTTGGACTATGTAGGTTAATTAGCGAACACTTCGACTATCTAGGTTAGCTAACGGGCAATTGGACTATCTAGGTTACCTAGCGGGCACTTGGACTATGTAGGTTCCCTAGCGGGCACTTGGACTATTTAGGTTACCTAGCATGCACTATGACTATCTAGGTTAACTAACGGGCACTTTGACTATGTAGGTTCCCTAGCGGGCACTTGGACTATGTAGGTTCCCTATTGGGTACTTGGAGTGTCTAGGTTAACTAGTGGGCAATTGGACTGTCTAGGTTACCTAGTGGGCACGTGGACTATGTACGTTCCCTAGCGGGCACTTGGGCTATCTACGTTACCTTGCGGGCACTTGGACTATGTAGGTTAACGAACGGGCACTTGGACTATGTAGTTTACCTAGCAGGCACTTGGACTATGTAGGTTAACTAGCGGGCACTTGGACTATTTAGGTTAACTAGCGGGCACTTGGACTATCTAGGTTAATTAGCAGGCACTTGGACTATGTATATACCCTAGCGCGCACTTAGACTCTCTAGGTTACCTAGCGAGCACTTGGACTATGTACGTCCTCTAGTGGGCACTTGGACAATCTAGGTTAACTAAGGGTAACTAAGACTATCTAGGTTAACTAGCGGGCACTTGGACTATCCAGGTTACCTAGCAGGCACTTGGATTATGAAGGATCCCTAGCGGGCACTTGGACTATCTAGGTTACCTAGCGGGCACTTGGACTATGTAGGTTAACTAGCAGACACTTGCATGATCTAGGTTAACTAGCGGGCCCTTGCACTATGTAGGATAACTAGCGGGCCCATGGATTATGTAGGTTTACTAGGGGGCACTTGGACTATCTAGGTTCCCTAGCGGGCAGTTGTACTATCTAGGTTACCTAGCTGGCACTTGGACTATGTAGGTCAACTAGCGGGCCCTTGGACTATCTAGGTTAGCTAACGGGAACTTGGACTATGTATGTTCCAGAGTGGGCACTTGGATTATGTATGTTGCCTAGCGGACATTTAGACTATGTAGGTTTCCTTGCGGGCACTTGGACTATGTAGGTTACCTAGCGGGCACTTGGACTATGTAGGTTCCCTAGCGGTTACGTGGACTATGTAGGCTCCCTAGAAGGCACTTGGACTATGTAGGTAACTAGCGGGCACTTGGACTATCCAGGTTACCAAGCGGGCACTTGGACTATGTAGGTTACCCAATGGGCACTTGGACTATCTAGGTTAACTAACGGACACTTGTACTATGTAGGTTAGCTATCAGGCACTTGGATTATGTAGGTTACCTAGCGGACACTTGGACGATTTAGGTTAACTAGCGGGCACTTGGACTATCTAGGTTAACTAGGGGGCCCTTGGACTATCTAGCTTTACTAGCAGGCATTGGACTATCTATGTTAACTAGCGGGCACTTGGACTTTGTAGTATCCCTAGCGTGCATTTGGATTATTTAGGTTACCTACTGGGCACTTGGACTATGTAGGTTAACTAGAAGGCACTTGGACTATCCTGTTTACCTAGTGGGCCCTTGGATTATGTAGGTTACCACCGGGAACTTGGACTATCTAGGTTAACGAACGTGCACTTGGACTATGTAGGTAACCTAGCGGGCACTTGGACTGTCTAGGTTACCTAGCGGGCACTTGGACTATCTAGGGTAAAGTACGGGCACTTGGACTATGTAGGTTAACTAGCTAACACTTCGACTATCTAGGTTAGCTAACGGGCAATTGGACTATCTAGGTTACCTAGCGGGCACTTGGACTATGTAGGTTCCCTAGCGGGCACTTGGACTATTTAGGTTACCTAGCATGCACTATGACTATCTAGGTTAACTAACGGGCACTTGGACTATGTAGGTTCCCTAGCGGGCACTTGGACTATGTAGGTTCCCTATTGGGTACTTGGAGTGTCTAGGTTAACTAGTGGGCAATTGGACTGTCTAGGTTACCTAGTGGACACGTGGACTATGTACGTTCCCTAGCGGGCACTTGGGCTATCTACGTTACCTTGCGGGCACTTGGACTATGTAGGTTAACGAACGGGCACTTGGACTATGTAGTTTACCTAGCAGGCACTTGGACTATGTAGGTTAACTAGCGGGCACTTGGACTATTTAGGTTAACTAGTGGGCACTTGGACTATCTAGGTTAACTTCGGGCCCTTGGTCTATGTAGGTTAACTAGCAGGCCCTTGGACTATGTAAGTTAACTAGAGGGCACTTGGACGATCCTGGTTAACTAGCAGGCACTTGGACGATCTAGGTCAACTAGCGGGTACTTGGACTATCTAGGTTAACTAGCGGTCCCTTGGACTACGTAGGTTAACTAGCGTACACTTGCATTATGTAGGTTACCTAGCAGGTACTTGGACTATCTGGGTTAACTAGCGGGCACTTGGACTATGTAGGTTAACTAGCGGACACTTGCACTATGTAGGTTACCTAGCGGGCACTTGGACTATGTAGGTTAACTAGCAGGCCCTTGGACTATCTAGGTTACCTAGCAGGCACTTGGACTATGTAGGTTAACTAGCGGGCACTAACACTCTCTAGGTTACCTAGCGGGCACTTGGACTATCTATGTTACCTAGTTGGCACTTGGGCTATGTAGGTTACCTAGCGGACACTTGCATTATGTAGGTTACCTAGCAGGCACTTGGACTATGTAGGTTAACTAGAGGACACTTGCACGATCTAGGTTAACAAGTGGGCCCTTGGACTATGTAGGTTAACTAGCCGGCACTTGGACGATCTAGGTTAACTAGAGGGCACTTGGACGATCTGGTTAACGAGCGGGCACTTGGACTATCAAAGTTAACAAGCGAGCCCTTGGACTATGTAGGTTAACTAGCGAGCGCTTGGACTATCTAGGTTACCTAGATAGCACTTGGACTATATAGATTCCCTAGCGGGCACTTGGACTATCTAGGTTAACGAATGGGCACTTGGACTATGCAGGTAACCTAGCTGGCACTTGGACTGTCTAGGTTACATAGCAGGCACTTGGACTTCTAGGTTAACTAACGGGCACTTGGACTATGTAGGTTCCCTACCGGGCACTTGGACTATGTAGGTTCCATATTGGGTACTTGGAGTGTCTAGGTTAACTAGTGGGCAATTGGACTGTCTAGGTTACCTAGTGGACACGTGGACTATGTACGTTCCCTAGCGGGCACTTGGGCTATCTACGTTACCTTGCGGGCACTTGGACTATGTAGGTTAACGAACGGGCACTTGGACTATGTAGTTTACCTAGCAGGCACTTGGACTATGTAGGTTAACTAGCGGGCACTTGGACTATTTAGGTTAACTAGCGGGCACTTGGACTATCTAGGTTAACTTCGGGCCCTTGGTCTATGTAGGTTAACTAGCAGGCCCTTGGACAATGTAAGTTAACTAGAAGGCACTTGGACAATCCTGGTTAACTAGCAGGCACTTGGACGATCTAGGTCAACTAGCGGGTACTTGGACTATCTAGGTTAACTAGCGGTCCCTTGGACTATGTAGGTTAACTAGCGGACACTAGCACTATGTAGGTTACCTAGCGGGCACTTGGACTATGTAGGTTAACTAGCAGGCCCTTGGACTATCTAGGTTACCTAGCAGGCACTTGGACTATGTAGGTTAACTAGCGGGCACTAACACTCTCTAGGTTACCTAGCGGGCACTTGGACTATCTATGTTACCTAATTGGCACTTGGACTATGTAGGTTACCTAGCGGACACTTGCATTATGTAGGTTACCTAGCAGGCACTTGGATTATGTAGGTTAATTAGCCGGAACTTGGACGATCTAGGTTAACTAGAGGGCACTGGGACGATCTGGTTAACGAGCGGGCACTTGGACTATCAAAGTTAACAAGCGAGCCCTTGGACTATGTAGGTTAACTAGCGAGCCCTTGGACTATCTAGGTTACCTGGATAGCACTTGGACTATATAGGTTCCCTAGCGGGCACTTGGACTATCTAGGTTTACGAACGAGCACTTGGACTATGCAGGTAACCTAGCCGGCACTTGGACTGTCTAGGTTACATAGCAGGCACTTGGACTTCTAGGTTAAATAACGGGCACTTGGACTATGTAGCTTCCCTAGCAGGCACTTGGACTATGTAGGTTCCCTATTGGGGACTTGGAGTGTCTAGGTTAACTAGTGGGCAATTGGACTGTCTAGGTTACCTAGAGGGCACGTGGACTATGTACGTTCCCTAGCGGGCACTTGGGCTATCTACGTTACCTTGCGGGCACTTGGACTATGTAGGTTAACGCACGGGCACTTGGACTATGTAGTTTACCTAGCAGGCTCTTGGACTATGTAGGTTAACTAGCGGGCACTTGGACTATTTAGGTTAACTAGCAGGCACTTGGACTATCCAAGTTAACTAGCGGGCCCTTGGTCTATGTAGGTTAACTAGCAGGCCTTTGGACTATGTAAGTTAACTAGAGGGCACTTTGATGATCCTGGTTAAATAGCGGGCACTTGGACTATCTAAGTTAACTAGCGGGCACTTGGACTATCTAGGTTAACTAGCGGGCGCTTGGAGTATGTAGGTTCACTAGCGGCCATTTGAACTATATAGGTTACCTAGAGGGCACTTGGATTATCTAGGTTAACTAACGAGCACTTGGACTATGTATCTTCCAGAGCGGGCAATTGGACTATGTAGGTTCCATAGCGGGCACTTGTACTATCTAGGTTCCCTAAAGGGCACTTGGACTATCTAGGTTACCGAACGGGCACTTGGACTAATAGGTTACCTAGCGGGCACTTGGACAATGTAGGTTAACTAGCGGACAATTGGACGATCTAGGTTAACTAGCGGACACTTGCACTATGTAGGTTACCTAGCGGGCACTTGGACTATCTAGGTTAACTAGCGGGCACTTTGACTGTGTAGGTTAACTAGCGGACACTTGCACTATGTAGGTTACCTAGCGGGCACTTGGACTATGTAGGTTAACAAGCAGGCCCTTGGACTATCTAGGTTACCTAGCAGGCACTTGGACTATGTAGTTTAACTAGCAGGCACTTGCACTCTCTAGGTTACCTAGCGGGCACTTGGACTATGTACCTTACCTAGCGGGCACTTGGACTGTCTAGGTTACCTAGTGGGCACTTGGACTATGTAGTTTACCTAGCAGGCACTTGGACTATGTAGGTTAACTAGCGGGCACTTGGACTATCTAGGTTACCTAGCGGGCACTTGTACGATGTACGTTTCCTAGCGGGCCCTTGGGCTATCTACGTTACCTAGCGGATACTTGGACTATGTAGGTTAACGAACGGGCACTTGGACTATGTAGGTAACCTAGGGGTCACTTGGACTGTCTAGGTTACCTAGCGGGCACTTGGACTATGTAGGTTAACTAGCGGGCACTTGGACTATCTATGTTAACTAGCGGGCGCTTGGTCTATGTAGGTTAACTAGCAGGTCCTTGGACTATGTAAGTTACCTATCGGGCACTTGGACTATCTAGGTTACCTAACGGGCACTTTGACTATCTAGGTTACATAGCGGGCAATTGGACTATGTAGGTTAACTAGCGAGCACTTGGACTCTAGGTTACCTAGCGGGCACTTGGACTATCTAGGTTTCCTAGCGGGCACTTGGACTATCTAGGTTAACGAAAGGGCACTTGGACTATGTAGGTAACCTAGCGGGCACTTGGACAGTCTAGGTTACCTAGCGGGCACTTGGACATTCTAGGTTAACGAACAGCCACATGGAATATCTAGGTAAACTAGCGGGCCCTTGTACTATGTAGATTAACTAGCGAGCACTTGGACTATCTAGGTTAACTAGCGGGCACTTGGACTATCAAAGTTAACAACTGAGCCCTTGTACAATGTAGGTTACCTAGCGGGCACTTGGACTATATAGGTTACCTAGAGGGCACTTGGACTATGCAGGTTACCTAGTGGGCACTTGGACGATTTAGGTAAACTAGTGGGCACTTGGACTATCTAGGTTAACAAGGGGGCCCTTGGATTATCTAGGTTTACTAGCGGGCATTGGACTATCTATGTTAACTAGCGGGCACTTGGACTTTGTAGTTTCCCTAGCGTGCATTTGGATTATTTAGGTTACCTAGTGGGCACATGGACTATGTAGGTTAACTAGAAGGCACTTGGACTATCCTGTTTACCTAGTGGGCCCTTGGATTATGTAGGTTACCACCGGGAACTTGGACTATCTAGGTTAACGAACGTGCACTTGGACTATGTAGGTAACGTAGCGGGCACTTGGACTGTCTAGGTTACCTAGCGGGCACGTGGACTATCTAGGGTAAAGTACGGGCACTTGGACTATGTAGGTTAATTAGCGAACACTTCGACTATCTAGGTTAGCTAACGGGCAATTGGACTATCTAGGTTACCTAGCGGGCACTTGGACTATGTAGGTTCCCTAGCGGGCACTTGGACTATTTAGGTTACCTAGCATGCACTATGACTATCTAGGTTAACTAACGGGCACTTTGACTATGTAGGTTCCCTAGCGGGCACTTGGACTATGTAGGTTCCCTATTGGGTACTTGGAGTGTCTAGGTTAACTAGTGGGCAATTGGACTGTCTAGGTTACCTAGTGGGCACGTGGACTATGTACGTTCCCTAGCGGGCACTTGGGCTATCTACGTTACCTTGCGGGCACTTGGACTATGTAGGTTAACGAACGGGCACTTGGACTATGTAGTTTACCTAGCAGGCACTTGGACTATGTAGGTTAACTAGCGGGCACTTGGACTATTTAGGTTAACTAGCGGGCACTTGGACTATCTAGGTTAATTAGCAGGCACTTGGACTATGTATATACCCTAGCGCGCACTTAGACTCTCTAGGTTACCTAGCGAGCACTTGGACTATGTACGTCCTCTAGTGGGCACTTGGACAATCTAGGTTAACTAAGGGTAACTAAGACTATCTAGGTTAACTAGCGGGCACTTGGACTATCCAGGTTACCTAGCAGGCACTTGGATTATGAAGGATCCCTAGCGGGCACTTGGACTATCTAGGTTACCTAGCGGGCACTTGGACTATGTAGGTTAACTAGCAGACACTTGCATGATCTAGGTTAACTAGCGGGCCCTTGCACTATGTAGGATAACTAGCGGGCCCATGGATTATGTAGGTTTACTAGGGGGCACTTGGACTATCTAGGTTCCCTAGCGGGCACTTGTACTATCTAGGTTACCTAGCTGGCACTTGGACTATGTAGGTCAACTAGCGGGCCCTTGGACTATCTAGGTTAGCTAACGGGAACTTGGACTATGTATGTTCCAGAGTGGGCACTTGGATTATGTATGTTGCCTAGCGGACATTTAGACTATGTAGGTTTCCTTGCGGGCACTTGGACTATGTAGGTTACCTAGCGGGCACTTGGACTATGTAGGTTCCCTAGCGGTTACGTGGACTATGTAGGCTCCCTAGAAGGCACTTGGACTATGTAGGTAACTAGCGGGCACTTGGACTATCCAGGTTACCAAGCGGGCACTTGGACTATGTAGGTTACCCAATGGGCACTTGGACTATCTAGGTTAACTAACGGACACTTGTACTATGTAGGTTAGCTATCAGGCACTTGGATTATGTAGGTTACCTAGCGGACACTTGGACGATTTAGGTTAACTAGCGGGCACTTGGACTATCTAGGTTAACTAGGGGGCCCTTGGACTATCTAGCTTTACTAGCAGGCATTGGACTATCTATGTTAACTAGCGGGCACTTGGACTTTGTAGTATCCCTAGCGTGCATTTGGATTATTTAGGTTACCTACTGGGCACTTGGACTATGTAGGTTAACTAGAAGGCACTTGGACTATCCTGTTTACCTAGTGGGCCCTTGGATTATGTAGGTTACCACCGGGAACTTGGACTATCTAGGTTAACGAACGTGCACTTGGACTATGTAGGTAACCTAGCGGGCACTTGGACTGTCTAGGTTACCTAGCGGGCACTTGGACTATCTAGGGTAAAGTACGGGCACTTGGACTATGTAGGTTAACTAGCGAACACTTCGACTATCTAGGTTAGCTAACGGGCAATTGGACTATCTAGGTTACCTAGCGGGCACTTGGACTATGTAGGTTCCCTAGCGGGCACTTGGACTATTTAGGTTACCTAGCATGCACTATGACTATCTAGGTTAACTAACGGGCACTTGGACTATGTAGGTTCCCTAGCGGGCACTTGGACTATGTAGGTTCCCTATTGGGTACTTGGAGTGTCTAGGTTAACTAGTGGGCAATTGGACTGTCTAGGTTACCTAGTGGACACGTGGACTATGTACGTTCCCTAGCGGGCACTTGGGCTATCTACGTTACCTTGCGGGCACTTGGACTATGTAGGTTAACGAACGGGCACTTGGACTATGTAGTTTACCTAGCAGGCACTTGGACTATGTAGGTTAACTAGCGGGCACTTGGACTATTTAGGTTAACTAGTGGGCACTTGGACTATCTAGGTTAACTTCGGGCCCTTGGTCTATGTAGGTTAACTAGCAGGCCCTTGGACTATGTAAGTTAACTAGAGGGCACTTGGACGATCCTGGTTAACTAGCAGGCACTTGGACGATCTAGGTCAACTAGCGGGTACTTGGACTATCTAGGTTAACTAGCGGTCCCTTGGACTACGTAGGTTAACTAGCGTACAATTGCATTATGTAGGTTACCTAGCAGGTACTTGGACTATCTGGGTTAACTAGCGGGCACTTGGACTATGTAGGTTAACTAGCGGACACTTGCACTATGTAGGTTACCTAGCGGGCACTTGGACTATGTAGGTTAACTAGCAGGCCCTTGGACTATCTAGGTTACCTAGCAGGCACTTGGACTATGTAGGTTAACTAGCGGGCACTAACACTCTCTAGGTTACCTAGCGGGCACTTGGACTATCTATGTTACCTAGTTGACACTTGGACTATGTAGGTTACCTAGCGGACACTTGCATTATGTAGGTTACCTAGCAGGCACTTGGACTATGTAGGTTAACTAGAGGACACTTGCACGATCTAGGTTAACAAGTGGGCCCTTGGACTATGTAGGTTAACTAGCCGGCACTTGGACGATCTAGGTTAACTAGAGGGCACTTGGACGATCTGGTTAACGAGCGGGCACTTGGACTATCAAAGTTAACAAGCGAGCCCTTGGACTATGTAGGTTAACTAGCGAGCGCTTGGACTATCTAGGTTACCTAGATAGCACTTGGACTATATAGATTCCCTAGCGGGCACTTGGACTATCTAGGTTAACGAACGGGCACTTGGACTATGCAGGTAACCTAGCTGGCACTTGGACTGTCTAGGTTACATAGCAGGCACTTGGACTTCTAGGTTAACTAACGGGCACTTGGACTATGTAGGTTCCCTACCGGGCACTTGGACTATGTAGGTTCCATATTGGGTACTTGGAGTGTCTAGGTTAACTAGTGGGCAATTGGACTGTCTAAGTTACCTAGTGGGCACGTGGACTATGTACGTTCCCTAGCGGGCACTTGGGCTATCTACGTAACCTTGCGGGCACTTGGACTATGTAGGTTAACGAACGGGCACTTGGACTATGTAGTTTACCTAGCAGGAACTTGGACCATGTAGGTTAACTAGCGGGCACTTTGACTATTTAGGTTAACTAGCGGGCACTTGGACTATCCAAGTTAACTAGCGGGCCCTTGGTCTATGTAGGTTAACTAGCAGGCCTTTGGACTATGTAAGTTAACTAGAGGGCACTTTGATGATCCTGGTTAACTAGCGGGCACTTGGACTATCTAGGTTAACTAGCGGGCACTTGGATTTTCTAGGTTAACTAGCGGGCGCTTGGACTATGTAGGTTCCCTAGCGGCCATTTGAACTATATAGGTTACCTAGAGGGCACTTGGATTATCTAGGTTAACCAACGGGCACTTGGACTGTGTATGTTCCAGAGCGGCCAATTGGACTATGTAGGTTCCCTAGCAGGAGCTTGTACTATCTAGGTTCCCTAAAGGGCACTTGGAATATCTAGGTTACCGAACGGGCACTTGGACTAATAGGTTACCTACCGGGCACTTGTACTATGTAGGTTAACTAGTGGACAATTGGACGATCTAGGTTAACTAGCGGACACTTGCACTATGTAGGTTACCTAGCGGGCACTTGGACTATCTAGGTTAACTAGCGGGCATTTTGACTGTGTAGGTTAACTAGCGGACACTTGCACTATGTAGGTTACCTAACGGGCACTTGGACTATGTAGGTTAACAAGCAGGCCCTTGGACTATCTAGGTTACCTAGCAGGCACTTGGACTATGTAGTTTAACTAGCAGGCACTTGCACTCTCTAGGTTACCTAGCGGGCACTTGGACTATGTACCTTCCCTAGCGGGCACTTGGACTGTCTAGGTTACCTAGTGGGCACTTGGACTATGTAGTTTACCTAGCAGGCACTTGGACTATGTAGGTTAACTAGCGGGCACTTGGACTATCTAGGTTACCTAGCGGGCACTTGTACGATGTACGTTTCCTAGCGGGCCCTTGGGCTATCTACGTTACCTAGCGGGCACTTGGACTATGTAGGTTAACGAACGGGCACTTGGACTATGTAGGTAACTTAGGGGTCACTTGGACTGTCTAGGTTACCTAGAGGGCACTTGGACTATGTAGGTTAACTAGCGGGCATTTGGACTATCTATGTTAACTAGCAGGCCCTTGGTCTATGTAGGTTAACTAGCAGGCCCTTGGACTATGTAAGTTACCTATCGGGCACTTGGACTATCTAGGTTACCTACGGGCACTTTGACTATCTAGGTTACATAGCGGGCACTTGGACTATGTAGGTTAACTAGCGAGCACTTGGACTCTAGGTTACCTAGCGGGCACTTGGACTATCTAGGTTTCCTAGCGGGCACTTGGACTATCTAGGTTAACGAACGGGCACTTGGACTATGTAGGTAACCTAGCGGGCACTTGGACAGTCTAGGTTACCTAGCGGGCACTTGGACTATCTAGGTTAACTAGCGGGCACTTGGACTATCAAAGTTAACAAGTTAGCCCTTGGACTATGTAGGATAACTATCCGGCCCTTGGACGATCTAGGTTACCTAGCGGGCACTTGGACTATGTAGGTTACCTAGTGGGCACTTGGACTATCAAGGTTAACTAGCGGGCACTTGGACTCTCTAGGTTAACTAGCGTGCACTTGGACTATATAGGTTGCCTTGCGGGCACTTGGACTATTTAGGTTAACTAGCGTGCCCTTGGACTATCTAGGTTACGTAGCGGGCACTTGGTATATAGGTTAATTAGCGGGCACATGGACTATGTAGGTTAACTAGAGGACACTTGGACTATTTAGGTTAACTAGTGGACCCATGGACTTGTAGGATAACTAGCAGGCACTTGGACAATCTAGGTTAACTAGCGGGCACTTGGACGATCTAGGTTAAGTAGCGGGCACTTGGACTATCAAAGTTATCAAGTGAGCCCTTGGACTATGTAGGTTAACTAGCGGGCCCGTGGACTATCTAGGTTACCTAGCGGGCACTTGGACTATATAGGTTACCTAGTGGGCACTTGGACTATCTAGGTTAACGAACGGGCACTGGAATATGCAGGTAACCTAGCGGGCACTTGGACTGTCTAAGTTACCTAGCGGGCACTTGGACATCTAGGTAACGAACGGGCTCTTTGACAATGTAGGTTGCCTAGTGGACACTTGGACTATGTAGGTTCCCTATTGGGTACTTGGAGTGGCTAGGTTAACTAGTGGGCAATTGGACTGTCTAGGTTACCTAGTGGGCAAGTGGACTATGTACGTTCCCTAGCGGGCACTTGGGCTATCTACGTTACCTTGCGGGCACTTGGACTATGTAGGTTAACGAACGGGCACTTGGACTATGTAGTTTACCTAGCAGGCACTTGGACTATGTAGGTTAACTAGCGAGCTCTTGGACTATTTAGGTTAACTAGCGGGCACTTGGACTATCTAGGTTAACTAGAGGACCCTTGGTCTATGTAGGTTAATTAGCAGGCCTTTGGACTATGTAAGTTAACTAGAGGGCACTTTGATGATCCTGGTTAACTAGCGGGCACTTGGACTATCTAGGTTAACTAGCGGGCACTTGGATTATGTAGGTTCCTTAGTGGGCACTTGGACTATATAGGTTGCTTAGCGGGCACTTGGACTATTTAGGTTAACTAGCGTGCCCTTGGACTATCTAGGTTACGTAGCGGGCACTTGGTATATAGGTTAATTTGCGGGCACAAGGACTATGTAGGTTAACTAGAGGACACTTGGACTATTTAGGTTAACTAGTGGACCCATGGACTTGTAGGATAACTAGCAGGCACTTGGACAATCTAGGTTAACTAGCGGGCACTTGGACGATCTAGGTAAACTAGCGGGCACTTGGACTATCAAAGTTATCAAGTGAGCCCTTGGACTATGTAGGTTAACTAGCGGGCCCTTGGACTATCTAGGTTACCTAGCGGGCACTTGGACTATATAGGTTACCTAGCGGGCACTTGGACTATGTAGGTTACCTATGGGCACTTGGACTATCTAGGTTAACGAACGGGCACTTTCAGGTAACCTAGGGGGCACTTGGACTGTCTAAGTTACCTAGCGGGCACTTGGACATCTAGGTAACGAACGGGCTCTTGGACAATGTAGGTTGCCTAGTGGGCACTTGGACTATGTAGGTTCCCTATTGAGTACTTGGAGTGGCTAGGTTAACTAGTGGGCAATTGGACTGTCTAGGTTACCTAGTGGGCACGTGGACTATGTACGTTCCCTAGCGGGCACTTGGGCTATCTACGTTACCTTGCGGGCACTTGGACTATGTAGGTTAACGAACGGGCACTTGGACTATGTAGTTTACCTAGCAGGCACTTGAACTATGTAGGTTAACTAGCGGGCACTTGGACTATTTAGGTTAACTAACGGGCACTTGGATTATCTAGGTTAACTAGCGGACCCTTGGTCTATGTAGGTTAACTAGCAGGCCTTTGGACTATGTAAGTTAACTAGAGGGCACTTTGATGATCCTGGTTAACTAGCGGGCACTTGGACTATCTAGGTTAACTAGCGGGCATTTGGACTATATAGGTTACCTAGAGGGCACTTGGACTATGTAGGTTACCTAGTGGGCACTTGGACTTTCTAGGTTAACGAACGGGCACTTGGAATATGCAGGTAACCTAGCAGGCACTTGGACTGTCTAGGTAACCTAGCGGGCACTTTGATTAACTAGGTTACATAGCGGGCACTTGGACTATGTAGGTTAACTAGCGAGCACTTTTACTCTAGGTTACCTAGCGGGCACTTGGACTATCTTGTCTACCTAGCGGGCCCTTGGACTATGTAAGTTACCTAGTGGGCACTTGGACTATCTAGGTTAACGAACGGTCACTTGGACTATGTAGGTAACCTAGCGGGCACTTGGACAGTCTAGGTTACCTAGCGGGCACTTGGACTACCTAGGTTAACGAACGGGCACTTCGTCTATCTAGGTCAACTAGCAGGCCCTTGTACTATGTAGGTTAACTAGCGAGCACTTGGACTATCTAGGTTAATTAGCGGACCTTGGACTATGTAGGTTAACTAGCGGGCCCTTGGACTATGTATGTTAACTAGTGGGCACTTGGACGATCTAGGTTAACTAGAGGGCACTTGGACTATCTAGGGTAACTAGCGGGCACTTGGACTATGTAGGTTCCCTAGCGGGCATTTGGACTATATAGATAACCTAGCGGGCACTTAGACATTGTAGGTTACCTTGCGGGCACTTGGACTATGTAGTTTACCTAGCAGGCACTTGGACTATGTAGGTTAACTAGCGGGCACTTGGACTATCTAGGTTACCTAGCGGGCACTTGTACGATGTACGTTTCCTAGCAGGCCCTTGGGCTATCTACATTACCTAGCGGGCACTTGGACTATATAGGTTATCTATAGGGCACTTGGACTATGTAGGTTAACTATCGAGCACTTGGACTATGTAGGTTAACTAGCGGGCACTTGGACTATCAAAGTTAACAAGTTAGCCCTTGGACTATGTAGGATAACTATCCGGCCCTTGGACGATCTAGGTTACCTAGCGGGCACTTGGACTATGTAGGTTACCTAGTGGGCACTTGTACTATCAAGGTTAACTAGCGGGCACTTGGACTCTCTAGGTTAACTAGCGTGCACTTGGACTATGTAGGATCCTTAGCAGGCACTTGGACTATTTAGGTTAACTAGCGTGCCCTTGGACTATCTAGGTTACGTAGCGGGCACTTGGTATATAGGTTAATTAGTGGGCACATGGACTATGTAGGTTAACTAGAGGACACTTGGACTATTTAGGTTAACTAGTGGACCCATGGACTTGTAGGATAACTAGCAGGCACTTGGACAATCTAGGTTAACTAGCGGGCACTTGGACGATCTAGGTTAAGTAGCGGGCACTTGGACTATCAAAGTTATCAAGTGAGCCCTTGGACTATGTAGGTTAACTAGCGGGCCCGTGGACTTTCTAGGTTACCTAGCGGGCACTTGGACTATATAGGTTACCTAGTAGGCACTTGGACTATCTAGGTTAACGAACGGGCACTTGGAATATGCAGGTAACCTAGCGGGCACTTGGACTGTCTAAGTTACCTAGCGGGCACTTGGACATCTAGGTAACGAACGGGCTCTTGGACAATGTAGGTTGCCTAGTGGGCACTTGGACTATGTAGGTTCCCTATTGGGTACTTGGAGTGGCTAGGATAACTAGTGGGCAATTGGACTGTCTAGGTTACCTAGTGGGCACGTGGACTATGTACGTTCCCTAGCGGGCACTTGGGCTATCTACGTATACCTTGCGGGAACTTGGACTATGTAGGTTAACGAACGGGCACTTGGACTATTTAGGTTAACTAGCGGGCACTTGGACTATCTAGGTTAACCAGCGGACCCTTGGTCTATGTAGGTTAACTAGCAGGCCTTTGGACTATGTAAGTTAACTAGAGGGCACTTTGATGATTCTGGTTAACTAGCGGGCACTTGGACTATCTAGGTAAACTAGCAGGCACTTGGACTATGTAGGTTCCTTAGCGGGCACTTGGACTATATAGGTTGCTTAGCGGGCAATTGGACTATTTAGATTAACTAGCGTGCCCTTGGACTATCTAGGTTACGTAGCGGGCACTTGGTATATAGGTTAATTTGCGGGCACAAGGACTATGTAGGTTAACTAGAGGACACTTGGACTATTTAGGTTAACTAGTGGACCCATGGACTTGTAGGATAACTAGCAGGCACTTGGACAATCTAGGTTAACTAGCGGGCACTTGGACGATCTAGGTAAACTAGCGGGCACTTGGACTATCAAAGTTATCAAGTGAGCCCTTGGACTATGTAGGTTAACTAGCGGGCCCTTGGACTATCTAGGTTACCTAGCGGGCACTTGGACTATATAGGTTACCTAGCGGGCACTTGGACTATGTAGGTTACCTATGGGCACTTGGACTATCTAGGTTAACGAACGGGCACTTTCAGGTAACCTAGGGGGCACTTGGACTGTCTAAGTTACCTAGCGGGCACTTGGACATCTAGGTAACGAACGGGCTCTTGGACAATGTAGGTTGCCTAGTGGGCACTTGGACTATGTAGGTTCCCTATTGAGTACTTGGAGTGGCTAGGTTAACTAGTGGGCAATTGGACTGTCTAGGTTACCTAGTGGGCATGTGGACTATGTACGTTCCCTAGCGGGCACTTGGGCTATCTACGTTACCTTGCGGGCACTTGGACTATGTAGGTTAACGAACGGGCACTTGGACTATGTAGTTTACCTAGCAGGCACTTGAACTATGTAGGTTAACTAGCGGGCACTTGGACTATTTAGGTTAACTAGCGGGCACTTGGATTATCTAGGTTAACTAGCGGACCCTTGGTCTATGTAGGTTAACTAGCAGGCCTTTGGACTATGTAAGTTAACTAGAGGGCACTTTGATGATCCTGGTTAACTAGCGGGCACTTGGACTATCTAGGTTAACTAGCGGGCATTTGGACTATATAGGTTACCTAGAGGGCACTTGGACTATGTAGGTTACCTAGTGGGCACTTGGACTTTCTAGGTTAACGAACGGGCACTTGGAATATGCAGGTAACCTAGCAGGCACTTGGACTGTCTAGGTAACCTAGCGGGCACTTTGATTAACTAGGTTACATAGCGGGCACTTGGACTATGTAGGTTAACTAGCGAGCACTTTTACTCTAGGTTACCTAGCGGGCACTTGGACTATCTTGTCTACCTAGCGGGCCCTTGGACTATGTAAGTTACCTAGTGGGCACTTGGACTATCTAGGTTAACGAACGGTCACTTGGACTATGTAGGTAACCTAGCGGGCACTTGGACAGTCTAGGTTACCTAGCGGGCACTTGGACTACCTAGGTTAACGAACGGGCACTTCGTCTATCTAGGTCAACTAGCAGGCCCTTGTACTATGTAGGTTAACTAGCGAGCACTTGGACTATCTAGGTTAATTAGCGGACCTTGGACTATGTAGGTTAACTAGCGGGCCCTTGGACTATGTATGTTAACTAGTGGGCACTTGGACGATCTAGGTTAACTAGAGGGCACTTGGACTATCTAGGGTAACTAGCGGGCACTTGGACTATGTAGGTTCCCTAGCGGGCATTTGGACTATATAGATAACCTAGCGGGCACTTAGACATTGTAGGTTACCTTGCGGGCACTTGGACTATGTAGTTTACCTAGCAGGCACTTGGACTATGTAGGTTAACTAGCGGGCACTTGGACTATCTAGGTTACCTAGCGGGCACTTGTACGATGTACGTTTCCTAGCAGGCCCTTGGGCTATCTACATTACCTAGCGGGCACTTGGACTATATAGGTTATCTATAGGGCACTTGGACTATGTAGGTTAACTATCGAGCACTTGGACTATGTAGGTTAACTAGCGGGCACTTGGACTATCAAAGTTAACAAGTTAGCCCTTGGACTATGTAGGATAACTATCCGGCCCTTGGACGATCTAGGTTACCTAGCGGGCACTTGGACTATGTAGGTTACCTAGTGGGCACTTGTACTATCAAGGTTAACTAGCGGGCACTTGGACTCTCTAGGTTAACTAGCGTGCACTTGGACTATGTAGGATCCTTAGCAGGCACTTGGACTATTTAGGTTAACTAGCGTGCCCTTGGACTATCTAGGTTACGTAGCGGGCACTTGGTATATAGGTTAATTAGTGGGCACATGGACTATGTAGGTTAACTAGAGGACACTTGGACTATTTAGGTTAACTAGTGGACCCATGGACTTGTAGGATAACTAGCAGGCACTTGGACAATCTAGGTTAACTAGCGGGCACTTGGACGATCTAGGTTAAGTAGCGGGCACTTGGACTATCAAAGTTATCAAGTGAGCCCTTGGACTATGTAGGTTAACTAGCGGGCCCGTGGACTTTCTAGGTTACCTAGCGGGCACTTGGACTATATAGGTTACCTAGTAGGCACTTGGACTATCTAGGTTAACGAACGGGCACTTGGAATATGCAGGTAACCTAGCGGGCACTTGGACTGTCTAAGTTACCTAGCGGGCACTTGGACATCTAGGTAACGAACGGGCTCTTGGACAATGTAGGTTGCCTAGTGGGCACTTGGACTATGTAGGTTCCCTATTGGGTACTTGGAGTGGCTAGGATAACTAGTGGGCAATTGGACTGTCTAGGTTACCTAGTGGGCACGTGGACTATGTACGTTCCCTAGCGGGCACTTGGGCTATCTACGTATACCTTGCGGGAACTTGGACTATGTAGGTTAACGAACGGGCACTTGGACTATTTAGGTTAACTAGCAGGCACTTGGACTATCTAGGTTAACCAGCGGACCCTTGGTCTATGTAGGTTAACTAGCAGGCCTTTGGACTATGTAAGTTAACTAGAGGGCACTTTGATGATTCTGGTTAACTAGCGGGCACTTGGACTATCTAGGTAAACTAGCAGGCACTTGGACTATGTAGGTTCCTTAGCGGGCACTTGGACTATATAGGTTGCTTAGCGGGCAATTGGACTATTTAGATTAACTAGCGTGCCCTTGGACTATCTAGGTTACGTAGCGGGCACTTGGTATATAGGTTAATTAGCGGGCACAAGGACTATGTAGGTTAACTAGAGGACACTTGGACTATTTAGGTTAACTAGTGGACCCATGGACTTGTAGGATAACTAGCAGGCACTTGGACAATCTAGGTTAACTAGCGGGCACTTGGACGATCTAGGTAAACTAGCGGGCACTTGGACTATCAAAGTTATCAAGTGAGCCCTTGGACTATGTAGGTTAACTAGTGGGCCCTTGGACTATCTAGGTTACATAGCGGGCACTTGGACTATATAGGTTACCTAGCGGGCACTTGGACTATGTAGGTTACCTAGTGGGCACTTGGACAATCTAGGTTAACGAATGGGCACTTGCAGGTAACCTAGCGGGCACTTGGATTGTCTAAGTTACCTAGCGGGCACTTGGACATCTAGGTAACGAACGGGCTCTTGGACAATGTAGGTTGCCTAGTGGGCACTTGGACTATGTAGGTTCCCTATTGGGTACTTGGAGTGTCTAGGTTAACTAGTGGGCAATTGGACTGTCTAGGTTACCTAGTGGGCACGTGGACTATGTACGTTCCCTAGCGGGCACTTGGGCTATCTACGTTACCTTGCGGGCACTTGGACTATGTAGGTTAACGAACGGGCACTTGGACTATGTAGTTTACCTAGCAGGCACTTGAACTATGTAGGTTAACTAGCGGGCACTTGGACTATTTAGGTTAACTAGCGGGCACTTGGATTATCTAGGTTAACTAGCGGACCCTTGGTCTATGTAGGTTAACTAGCAGGCCTTTGGACTATGTAAGTTAACTAGAGGGCACTTTGATGATCCTGGTTAACTAGCGGGCACTTGGACTATCTAGGTTAACTAGCGGGCATTTGGACTATATAGGTTACCTAGAGGGCACTTGGACTATGTAGGTTACCTAGTGGGCACTTGGACTTTCTAGGTTAACGAACGGGCACTTGGAATATGCAGGTAACCTAGCAGGCACTTGGACTGTCTAGGTAACCTAGCGGGCACTTTGATTAACTAGGTTACATAGCGGGCACTTGGACTATGTAGGTTAACTAGCGAGCACTTTTACTCTAGGTTACCTAGCGGGCACTTGGACTATCTTGTCTACCTAGCGGGCCCTTGGACTATGTAAGTTACCTAGTGGGCACTTGGACTATCTAGGTTAACGAACGGTCACTTGGACTATGTAGGTAACCTAGCGGGCACTTGGACAGTCTAGGTTACCTAGCGGGCACTTGGACTACCTAGGTTAACGAACGGGCACTTCGTCTATCTAGGTCAACTAGCAGGCCCTTGTACTATGTAGGTTAACTAGCGAGCACTTGGACTATCTAGGTTAATTAGCGGACCTTGGACTATGTAGGTTAACTAGCGGGCCCTTGGACTATGTATGTTAAGTAGTGGGCACTTGGACGATCTAGGTTAACTAGAGGGCACTTGGACTATCTAGGTTAACTAGCGGGCACTTGGACTATGTAGGTTCCCTAGCGGGCATTTGGACTATATAGATAACCTAGCGGGCACTTAGACATTGTAGGTTACCTTGCGGGCACTTGGACTATGTAGTTTACCTAGCAGGCACTTGGACTATGTAGGTTAACTAGCGGGCACTTGGACTATCTAGGTTACCTAGCGGGCACTTGTACGATGTACATTTCCTAGCAGGCCCTTGGGCTATCTACATTACCTAGCGGGCACTTGGACTATATAGGTTATCTAGAGGGCACTTGGACTATGTAGGTTAACTATCGAGCACTTGGACTATGTAGGTTAACTAGCGGGCACTTGGACTATCAAAGTTAACAAGTTAGCCCTTGGACTATGTAGGATAACTATCCGGCCCTTGGACGATCTAGGTTACCTAGCGGGCACTTGGACTATGTAGGTTACCTAGTGGGCACTTGTACTATCAAGGTTAACTAGCGGGCACTTGGACTCTCTAGGTTAACTAGCGTGCACTTGGACTATGTAGGATCCTTAGCAGGCACTTGGACTATTTAGGTTAACTAGCGTGCCCTTGGACTATCTAGGTTACGTAGCGGGCACTTGGTATATAGGTTAATTAGTGGGCACATGGACTATGTAGGTTAACTAGAGGACACTTGGACTATTTAGGTTAACTAGTGGACCCATGGACTTGTAGGATAACTAGCAGGCACTTGGACAATCTAGGTTAACTAGCGGGCACTTGGACGATCTAGGTTAAGTAGCGGGCACTTGGACTATCAAAGTTATCAAGTGAGCCCTTGGACTATGTAGGTTAACTAGCGGGCCCGTGGACTTTCTAGGTTACCTAGCGGGCACTTGGACTATATAGGTTACCTAGTAGGCACTTGGACTATCTAGGTTAACGAACGGGCACTTGGAATATGCAGGTAACCTAGCGGGCACTTGGACTGTCTAAGTTACCTAGCGGGCACTTGGACATCTAGGTAACGAACGGGCTCTTGGACAATGTAGGTTGCCTAGTGGGCACTTGGACTATGTAGGTTCCCTATTGGGTACTTGGAGTGGCTAGGATAACTAGTGGGCAATTGGACTGTCTAGGTTACCTAGTGGGCACGTGGACTATGTACGTTCCCTAGCGGGCACTTGGGCTATCTACGTATACCTTGCGGGAACTTGGACTATGTAGGTTAACGAACGGGCACTTGGACTATTAAGGTTAACTAGCGGGCACTTGGACTATCTAGGTTAACCAGCGGACCCTTGGTCTATGTAGGTTAACTAGCAGGCCTTTGGACTATGTAAGTTAACTAGAGGGCACTTTGATGATTCTGGTTAACTAGCGGGCACTTGGACTATCTAGGTAAACTAGCAGGCACTTGGACTATGTAGGTTCCTTAGCGGGCACTTGGACTATATAGGTTGCTTAGCGGGCAATTGGACTATTTAGATTAACTAGCGTGCCCTTGGACTATCTAGGTTACGTAGCGGGCACTTGGTATATAGGTTAATTAGCGGGCACAAGGACTATGTAGGTTAACTAGAGGACACTTGGACTATTTAGGTTAACTAGTGGACCCATGGACTTGTAGGATAACTAGCAGGCACTTGGACAATCTAGGTTAACTAGCGGGCACTTGGACGATCTAGGTAAACTAGCGGGCACTTGGACTATCAAAGTTATCAAGTGAGCCCTTGGACTATGTAGGTTAACTAGCGGGCCCTTGGACTATCTAGGTTACATAGCGGGCACTTGGACTATATAGGTTACCTAGCGGGCACTTGGACTATGTAGGTTACCTAGTGGGCACTTGGACTATCTAGGTTAACGAATGGGCACTTGCAGGTAACCTAGCGGGCACTTGGAGTGTCTAAGTTACCTAGCGGGCACTTGGACATCTAGGTAACGAACGGGCTCTTGGACAATGTAGGTTGCCTAGTGGGCACTTGGACTATGTAGGTTCCCTATTGGGTACTTGGAGTGTCTAGGTTAACTAGTGGGCAATTGGACTGTCTAGGTTACCTAGTGGGCCCGTGGACTATGTACGTTCCGTAGCGGGCACTTGGGCTATCTACGTTACCTTGCGGGCACTTGGACTATGTAGGTTAACGAACGGGCACTTGGACTATGTAGTTTACCTAGCAGGCACTTGAACTATGTAGGTTAACTAGCGGGCACTTGGACTATCTAGGTTAACTAGCGGACCCTTGGTCTATGTAGGTTAACTAGCAGGCCTTTGGACTATGTAAGTTAACTAGAGGGCACTTTGATGATCCTGGTTAACTAGCGGGCACTTGGACTATCTAGGTTAACTAGCGGGCACTTGGACTATGTAGGTTCCCTAGCGGCCATTTGAACTATATAAATTACCTAGAGGGCACTTGGATTATCTAGGTTACCTAACGGGCACTTGGACTATGTATGTTCCAGAGCGGGCAATTGGACTATGTAGGTTCCCTAGCGGGCACTTGTACTATCTAGGTTCCCTAAAGGGCACTTTGACTATCTAGGTTACCGAACGGGCACTTGGACTATGTAGGTTAACTAGGGGACAATTGGACGATCTATGTTAACTAGCGGACACTTGCACTATGTAGGTTACCTAGCGATCACTTGGACTATCTAGGTTAACTAGCGGGCACTTTGACTGCATAGGTTAACTAGCGGACACTTGCACTATGTAGGTTACCTAGCGGGCAATTGGACTATGTAGGTTAACAAGCAGGCCCTTGGACTATCTAGGTTACCTAGCAGGCACTTGGACTATGTAGTTTAACTAGCAGGCACTTGCACTCTCTAGGTTACCTAGCGGGCACTTGGACTATGTACCTTCCCTAGCGGGCACTTGGACTGTCTAGGTTACCTAGTGGGCACTTGGACTATGTAGTTTACCTAGCAGGCACTTGGACTATGGAGGTTAACTAGCGGGCACTTGGACTATCTAGGTTAACTAGCGGGCACTTGTACGATGTACATTTCCTAGCGGGCCCTTGGGCTATCTACATTACCTAGCGGGCACTTGGACTATGTAGGTTAACGGACGGGCACTTGGACTATGTAGGTAACCTAGGGGTCACTTGGACTGTCTAGGTTACCTAGTGGGCACTTGGACTATGTAGTTTAACTAGCGGGCACTTGGACTATCTATGTTAACTAGCGGGCCCTTGGTCTATGTAGGTTAACTAGCAGGCCCTTGGACTATGTAAGTTACCTATCGGGCACTTGGACTATCTAGGTTACCTAACGGGCAATTTGACTATCTAGGTTACCTAGCGGGCACTTGGACTATCTAGGTTACCTAGCGGGCCCTGGGACTATGTAAGTTTCCTAGCGGGCACTTGGATTATCTAGGTTAAGGAACGGGCACTTGGACTATGTAGGTAACCTAGCGGGCACTTGGAAAGTCTAGGTTAACGAACGGGCACTTGGAATATCTAGGTCAACTTGCGGGCCCTTGTACTATGTAGATTAACTAGCGAGCACTTGGACTATCTTGGTTAACTAGCGGGCACTTGGACTATCAAAGTTAACAACTGAGCCCTTGTACTATGTAGATTACCTAGCAGGCACTTGGACTATATAGGTTACCTAGAGGGCAGTTGGACTATGTAGGTTACCTAGTGGGCATTTGGACTATCTAGGTTAACGAACGGGCACTTGGAATATACAGGTAACCTAGCAGGCACTTGTACTGTCTAGGTAATCTAGCGGGCATTTTGACTAACTAGGTTACATAGCGGGCACTTGGACTATGTAGGTTTACTAGCGAGCACTTGGATTCTAGGTTACCTAGCGGGCACTTGGACTATCTTGTCTACCTTTCGGGCCCTTGGACTACGTAGGTTACCTAGTGGGCACTTGGACTATCTAGGTTAACGAACGGTCACTTGGACTTTGTAGGTAACCTAGCGATCACTTGGACAGTATAGGTTACCTAGCGGGCACTTGGACTACCTAGGTTAACGAACGGGCACTTGGTCTATCTAGGTCAACTAGCGGGCCCTTGTACTATGTAGGTTAACTATCGAACACTTGGACTATCTAGGTTAACTAGCGGGCACTTGGACTATCAAAGTTAACAAGTTAGCCCTTGGACTATGTAGGTTAACTAGCCGGCTCTTGGACTATCTAGGTTACCTAGCGGGCATTTGGACTATATAGGTTACCTAGAGGGCACTTGGACTATGTAGGTTACCTAGTGGGCACTTGGACTTTCTAGGTTAACGAACGGGCACTTGGAATATGCAGGTAACCTAGCAGGCACTTGGACTGTCTAGGTAACCTAGCGGGCACTTTGATTAACTAGGTTACATAGCAGGCACTTGGACTATGTAGGTTAACTAGCAAGCACTTTTACTCTAGGTTACCTAGCGGGCACTTGGACTATCTAGGTTACCTAGCGGGTCCTTGGACTATGTAGGTTACCTAGTGGGCACTTGGACTATCTAGGTTAACGAACGTTCACTTGGACTATGTAGGTAACCTAGCGGGCACTTGGACAGTCTAGGTTACCTAGCGGGCACTTGGACTACCTAGGTTAACAAACGGGCACTTGGTCTATCTAGGTCAACTAGCAGGCCCTTGTACTATGTAGGTTAACTAGCGAGCACTTGGACTATCTAGGTTAACTAACGGACCTTGGACTATGTAGGTTAACTAGCGGGCCCTTGGACTATGTATGTTAACTAGTGGGCACTTGGACGATCTAGGTTAACTAGCGGGCACTTGGACTATGTAGGGTCCCTAGCGGGCATTTGGACTATATAGATAACCTAGCGGGCACTTAGACTTTGTAGGTTACCTAGCGGGCACTTGGACTATGTAGTTTACCTAGGAGGCACTTGGACTATGTAGGTTAACTAGCGGGCACTTGGACTATCTAGGTTACCTAGCGGGCACTTGTACGATGTATGTTTCCTAGCGGGCCCTTGGGCTATCTACATTACCTAGCGGGCACTTGGACTATGTAGGTTAACGAACGGGCACTTGGACTATGTAGGTAACCTAGGGGTCACTTGGACTGTCTAGGTTACCTAGCGGGCACTTGGACTATGTAGGTTAACTAGCGGGCACTTGGATTATCTATGTTAACTAGCGGGCCCTTGGTCTATATAGGTTAACTAGCAGGCCCTTGGACTATGTAAGTTACCTATCGGGCACTTGACTATCTAGGTTACCTAACGGGCACTTTGACTATCTAGGTTACATAGCGGGCACTTGGACTATGTAGGTTAACTAGCGAGCACTTGGACTCTAGGTTACCTAGCGGGCATTTGGACTATCTAGGTTACCTAGCGGGCCCTGGGACTATGTAGTTTTCCTAGCGGGCACTTGGACTATCTAGGTTAACGAACGGACACTTGGACTATGTAGGTAACCTTAGCGGGCACTTGGACAGTCTAGGATACCTAGCGGGCACTTGGACTATCTAGGTTAATGAACGGGCACTTGCTCTATCTAGGTCAACTAGCGGGCCCTTGTACTATGTAGGTTAACTAGCGAGCACTTGGACTATCTAGGTTCACTATCGGGCACTTGGACTATGTAGGTCAACTAGCAAGCACTTGGACTATCTAGGTTAACTAGCGGACCTTGGACTATGTAGGTTAACTAGCGGGCCCTTGGACTATGTATGTTAACTAGCGGGCACTTGGACGATCTAGGTTAACTAGAGGGCACTTGGACTATCTAGGTTAACTAGCGGGCACTTGGACTATGTAGGTTCCCTAGCGGGCATTTGGACTATATAGATAACCTAGCGGGCACTTAGACTTTGTAGGTTACCTAGCGGGCACTTGGACTATCTAGGTTACCTAGCAGGCACTTTGACTATCTAGGTTGGACTATGTAGGTTGCCTAGCGGGCACTTGGATTATGTAGGTTCTCTATAGGGAACTTGGACTATGTAGGTTAACTAGCGGGCGTTGGTCTGTCTAGGTTACCTAGCGGACACTTGGATTATCTAGGTTAACGAACGGGCACTTGGACTATGTAGGTTACCTAGCCGCCACGTGGACTATCTAGGTTAGCTAACAGGCACTTGGACTATCTAGCTTCCCTAGTGGGCACTTGTACTATCTAGGTTACCTAGCTGGCACTTGGACTATGTAGGTCAACTAGCGGACCCCTTGGACTATCTAGGTTAGCTAACGGGCACTTAGATTATGTAGGTTAACTAGCGGGCCCTTGGAATATGTAGGTTAACTAGCGGGCCCTTGGACTATGTAGGTTAACTAGCGGGCCCTTGGACTATGTATGTTAACTAGTGGGCACTTGGACGATCTAGGTTAACTAGAGGGCGCTTGGACTATCTAGGTTAACTAGCGGGCACATGGACTATGTAGGTTCCCTAGCGGGCATTTGGACTATATAGATAACCTAGCGGGCACTTAGACTTTGTAGGTTACCTAGCGCGCACTTGGACTATGTAGTTTACCTAGCAGGCACTTGGACTATGTAGGTTAACTAGCGGGCACTTGGACGATCTAGGTTACCTAGCGGGCACTTGTACGATGTAGGTTACCTAGTGGGCACATGGACTATCTAGCTTAACTAGCGGGCACTTGGACTCTCTAGGTTAACTAGCGTGCACTTGGACTATGTAGGTTCCTTAGCGGGCACTTGGACTATATAGGTTGCCTAGCGGGCACTTGGACTATTTAGGTTAACTAGCGTGCCCTTGGACTATCTAGGTTACGTAGCGGGCACTTGGTATATAGGTTAATTAGCGGGCACATGGACTATGTAGGTTAACTAGAGGACACATGGACTATTTAGGTTAACTAGTGGACCCATGGACTTGTAGGATAACTAGCAGGCACTTGGACAAACTAGGTTAGCTAGCGGGCACTTGGACGATCTAGGTTAACTAGCGGGCACTTGGACTATCAAAGTTATCAAGTGAGCCCTTGGAGTATGTAGGTTAACTAGCGGGCCCGTGGACTATCTAGGTTACCTAGCGGGCACTTGGACTATATAGGTTACCTAGTGGGCACTTGGACTATCTAGGTTAAGTAACGGGCACTTGGAATATGCAGGTAACCTAGCGGGCACTTGGACTGTCTAAGTTACCTAGCGGGCACTTGGACATCTAGGTAACGAACGGGCTCTTGGACAATGTAGGTTGCCTAGTGGGCACTTGGACTATGTAGGTTCTCTATTGGGTACTTGGAGTGTCTAGGTTAACTAGTGGGCACGTGGACTATGTACGTTCCCTAGCGGGCACTTGGGCTATCTTTGTTACCTTGCGGGCACTTGGACTATGTAGGTTAACGAACGGGCACTTGGACTATGTAGTTTACCTAGCAGGCACTTGGACTATGTAGGTTAACTAGCGGGCACTTGGACTATTTAGATTAACTAGCGGGCACTTGGACTATCTAGGTTAACTAGCGGACCCTTGGTCTATGTAGGTTAACTAGCAGGCCTTTGGACTATGTAAGTTAACTAGAGGGCACTTTGATGATCCTGGTTAACTAGCGGGCACTTGGACTATCTAGGTTAACTAGCGGGCATTTGGACTATGTAGGTTCATTAGCGGGCACTTGGACTATATAGGTTGCCTAGCGGGCACTTGGACTATTTAGGTTAACTAGCGTGCCCTTGGACTATCTATGTTACCTAGCGGGCACTTGGTATATAGGTTAATTAGCGGGCACAAGGACTATGTAGGTTAACTAGAGGACACTTGGACTATTTAGGTTAACTAGTGGACCCATGGACTTGTAGGATAACTAGCAGGCACTTGGACAATCTAGGTTAAATAGCGGGCACTTGGACGATCTAGGTAAACTAGCGGGCACTTGGACTATCAAAGTTATCAAGTGAGCCCTTGGACTATGTAGGTTAACTAGCGGGCCCGTGGACTATCTAGGTTACCTAGCGGGCACTTGGACTATACAGGTTACCTAGTGGGCACTTGGACTATGTAGGTTACCTAGTGGGCACTTGGACTATCTAGGTTAACGATCGGGCTCTTGGACAATGTAGGTGCCTAGTGGGCACTTGGACTATGTAGGTTCCCTTTTGGGTACTTGGAGTGTCTAGGTTAACTAGTGGCCAATTGGACTGTCTAGGTTACCTAGTGGGCACGTGGACTATGTACGTTCCGTAGCGGGCACTTGGGCTATCTACGTTACCTAGCAGGCACTTGGACTATGTAGGTTAACTAGCGGGCACTTGGACTATTTAGGTTAACTAGCGGACCCTTGGTCTATGTAGGTTAACTAGCAGGCCTTTGGACTATGTAAGTTAACTAGAGGGTACTTTGATGATCCTGGTTAACTAGCGGGCACTTGGACTATCTAGGTTAACTAGCGGGCACTTGCTCTATCTAGGTTAACTAGCGGGCGCTTGGACTATGTAGGTTCCCTAGCGGCCATTTGAACTATATAGGTTACCTAGAGGGCACTTGGATTATCTAGGTTACCTAGCGGGCACTTGGACTATCTAGGGTAAAGAACGGGCACTTGGACTATGTAGGTTAACTAGCGAACACATCGACTATCTAGGTTAGCTAACGGGCAATTTGACTATCTAGGTTACCTAGCGGGCACTTGGACTATGTAGGTTCCCTAGCGGGCACTTGGACTATGTAGGTTTCCTATTGGGTACTTGGAGTGTCTAGGTTAATTAGTGGGCAAATGGACTGTCTAGGTTACCTAGTGGCCACGTGGACTATGTAC
Source organism: Tenrec ecaudatus (assembly GCF_050624435.1). Taxonomy (NCBI): domain Eukaryota; kingdom Metazoa; phylum Chordata; class Mammalia; order Afrosoricida; family Tenrecidae; genus Tenrec; species Tenrec ecaudatus. Next base: position 294,613 of record NW_027459455.1, read on the forward strand.
GTTCCCTAGCGGGCACTTGGACTATCAAAGTTAACAAGTTAGCCCTTGGACTATGTAGGATAACTATCCGGCCCTTGGACGATCTAGGTTACCTAGCGGGCACTTGGACTATGTAGGTTACCTAGTGGGCACTTGGACTATCTAGGTTAACTAACGGGCACTTGGACTCTCTAGGTTAACTAGCGTGCACTTGGACTATGTAGTTTCCTTAGCGGGCACTTGGAGTATATAGGTTGCCTAGCGGGCACTTGGACTATTTAGGTTAACTAGCGTGCCCTTGGACTATCTAGGTTACGTAGCGGGCACTTGGTATATAGGTTAATTAGCGGGCACAAGGACTATGTAGGTTAACTAGAGGACACTTGGACTATTTAGGTTAACTAGTGGACCCATGGACTTGTAGGATAACTAGCAGGCACTTGGACAATTTGGTTAACGAGCGGGCACTTGGACGATCTAGGTTAACTAGCGGGCACTTCGACTATATAGGTTACCTAGCGGGCACTTGGACTATGAAGGTTACCTAATGGCCACTTGGACTATCTACGTTACCTAGCGGGCACTTGGACTATATAGGTTACCTAGCGGGCACTTGGACAATGTAGGTTACCTAGTGGGCACTTGGACTATCTAGGTTAACGAACGGGCTCTTGGACAATGTAGGTTGCCTAGTGGGCACTTGGACTATGTAGGTTCCCTATTGGGTACTTGGAGTGTCTAGGTTAACTAGTGGGCAATTGGACTGTCTAGGTTACCTAGTGGCCACGTGGACTATGTACGTTCCCTAGCGGGCACTTGGGCTATCTACGTTACCCTGCGGGCACTTGGACTATGTAGGTTAACGAATGGGCACTTGGACTATGTAGTTTACCTTGCAGGCACTTGGACTATGGAGGTTAACTAGCGGGCACTTTGACTATTTAGGTTAACTAGCGGGCACTTGGACTATCTAGGTTAACTAGCGGACCCTTGGTCTATGTAGGTTAACTAGCAGGCCTTTGGACTATGTAAGTTAACTAGAGGGCACTTTGATGATCCTGGTTAACTAGCGGGCACTTGGACTATCTAGGTTAACTAGCGGGCACTTGGACTATCTAGGTTAACTAGCGGGCGCTTGGACTATGTAGGTTCCCTAGCGGCCATTTGAACTATATAGGTTACCTAGAGGGCACTTGGATTATCTAGGTTACCTAGCGGGCACTTGGACTATCTATGTTAATTAGCGGGCACTTGGACTATGTAGGTTAACTAGGGGACACTTGCACTATGTAGGTTACCTCGCGGCACTTGGACTATCTAGGTTAACTAGCGTGCACTTGGACAACATAGGTTACCTAGCGGGCACTTGGATTATCTAGGTTAACGAACGGGCACTTGGACTATGTAGGTTACCTAGCCGCCACGTGGACTATCTAGGTTAGCTAACAGGCACTTGGACTATCTAGCTTCCCTAGTGGGCACTTGTACTATCTAGGTTACCTAGCTGGCACTTGGACTATGTAGGTCAACTAGCGGACCCCTTGGACTATCTAGGTTAGCTAACGGGCACTTAGATTATGTAGGTTAACTAGCGGGCCCTTGGAATATGTAGGTTAACTAGCGGGCCCTTGGACTATGTAGGTTAACTAGCGGGCCCTTGGACTATGTATGTTAACTAGTGGGCACTTGGACGATCTAGGTTAACTAGAGGGCGCTTGGACTATCTAGGTTACCTAGCGGGCACATGGACTATGTAGGTTCCCTAGCGGGCATTTGGACTATATAGATAACCTAGCGGGCACTTAGACTTTGTAGGTTACCTAGCGCGCACTTGGACTATGTAGTTTACCTAGCAGGCACTTGGACTATGTAGGTTAACTAGCGGGCACTTGGACGATCTAGGTTACCTAGCGGGCACTTGTACGATGTAGGTTACCTAGGGGGCACATGGACTATCTAGCTTAACTAGCGGGCACTTGGACTCTCTAGGTTAACTAGCGTGCACTTGGACTATGTAGGTTCCTTAGCGGGCACTTGGACTATATAGGTTGCCTAGCGGGCACTTGGACTATTTAGGTTAACTAGCGTGCCCTTGGACTATCTAGGTTACGTAGCGGGCACTTGGTATATAGGTTAATTAGCGGGCACATGGACTATGTAGGTTAACTAGAGGACACATGGACTATTTAGGTTAACTAGTGGACCCATGGACTTGTAGGATAACTAGCAGGCACTTGGACAAACTAGGTTAGCTAGCGGGCACTTGGACGATCTAGGTTAACTAGCGGGCACTTGGACTATCAAAGTTATCAAGTGAGCCCTTGGAGTATGTAGGTTAACTAGCGGGCCCGTGGACTATCTAGGTTACCTAGCGGGCACTTGGACTATATAGGTTACCTAGTGGGCACTTGGACTATCTAGGTTAAGTAACGGGCACTTGGAATATGCAGGTAACCTAGCGGGCACTTGGACTGTCTAAGTTACCTAGCGGGCACTTGGACATCTAGGTAACGAACGGGCTCTTGGACAATGTAGGTTGCCTAGTGGGCACTTGGACTATGTAGGTTCTCTATTGGGTACTTGGAGTGTCTAGGTTAACTAGTGGGCACGTGGACTATGTACGTTCCCTAGCGGGCACTTGGGCTATCTTTGTTACGTTGCGGGCACTTGGACTATGTAGGTTAACGAACGGGCACTTGGACTATGTAGTTTACCTAGCAGGCACTTGGACTATGTAGGTTAACTAGCGGGCACTTGGACTATTTAGATTAACTAGCGGGCACTTGGACTATCTAGGTTAACTAGCGGACCCTTGGTCTATGTAGGTTAACTAGCAGGCCTTTGGACTATGTAAGTTAACTAGAGGGCACTTTGATGATCCTGGTTAACTAGCGGGCACTTGGACTATCTAGGTTAACTAGCGGGCATTTGGACTATCTAGGTTCATTAGCGGGCACTTGGACTATATAGGTTGCCTAGCGGGCACTTGGACTATTTAGGTTAACTAGCGTGCCCTTGGACTATCTATGTTACCTAGCGGGCACTTGGTATATAGGTTAATTAGCGGGCACAAGGACTATGTAGGTTAACTAGAGGACACTTGGACTATTTAGGTTAACTAGTGGACCCATGGACTTGTAGGATAACTAGCAGGCACTTGGACAATCTAGGTTAAATAGCGGGCACTTGGACGATCTAGGTAAACTAGCGGGCACTTGGACTATCAAAGTTATCAAGTGAGCCCTTGGACTATGTAGGTTAACTAGCGGGCCCGTGGACTATCTAGGTTACCTAGCGGGCACTTGGACTATACAGGTTACCTAGTGGGCACTTGGACTATGTAGGTTACCTAGTGGGCACTTGGACTATCTAGGTTAACGATCGGGCTCTTGGACAATGTAGGTGCCTAGTGGGCACTTGGACTATGTAGGTTCCCTTTTGGGTACTTGGAGTGTCTAGGTTAACTAGTGGCCAATTGGACTGTCTAGGTTACCTAGTGGGCACGTGGACTATGTACGTTCCGTAGCGGGCACTTGGGCTATCTACGTTACCTAGCAGGCACTTGGACTATGTAGGTTAACTAGCGGGCACTTGGACTATTTAGGTTAACTAGCGGACCCTTGGTCTATGTAGGTTAACTAGCAGGCCTTTGGACTATGTAAGTTAACTAGAGGGTACTTTGATGATCCTGGTTAACTAGCGGGCACTTGGACTATCTAGGTTAACTAGCGGGCACTTGCTCTATCTAGGTTAACTAGCGGGCGCTTGGACTATGTAGGTTCCCTAGCGGCCATTTGAACTATATAGGTTACCTAGAGGGCACTTGGATTATCTAGGTTACCTAGCGGGCACTTGGACTATCTAGGGTAAAGAACGGGCACTTGGACTATGTAGGTTAACTAGCGAACACATCGACTATCTAGGTTAGCTAACGGGCAATTTGACTATCTAGGTTACCTAGCGGGCACTTGGACTATGTAGGTTCCCTAGCGGGCACTTGGACTATGTAGGTTCCCTATTGGGTACTTGGAGTGTCTAGGTTAATTAGTGGGCAAATGGACTGTCTAGGTTACCTAGTGGCCACGTGGACTATGTACGTTCCCTAGCGGGCACTTGGACTATCAAAGTTAACAAGTTAGCCCTTGGACTATGTAGGATAACTATCCGGCCCTTGGACGATCTAGGTTACCTAGCGGGCACTTGGACTATGTAGGTTACCTAGTGGGCACTTGGACTATCAAGGTTAACTAGCGGGCACTTGGACTATGTAGGTTCCCTATTGGGTACTTGGAGTGTCTAGGTTAATTAGTGGGCAAATGGACTGTCTAGGTTACCTAGTGGCCACGTGGACTATGTACGTTCCCTAGCGGGCACTTGGACTATCAAAGTTAACAAGTTAGCCCTTGGACTATGTAGGATAACTATCTGGCCCTTGGACGATCTAGGTTACCTAGCGGGCACTTGGACTATGTAGGTTACCTAGTGGGCACTTGGACTATCTAGGTTAACTAACGGGCACTTGGACTCTCTAGGTTAACTAGCGTGCACTTGGACTATGTAGTTTCCTTAGCGGGCACTTGGAGTATATAGGTTGCCTAGCGGGCACTTGGACTATTTAGGTTAACTAGCGTGCCCTTGGACTATCTAGGTTACGTAGCGGGCACTTGGTATATAGGTTAATTAGCGGGCACAAGGACTATGTAGGTTAACTAGAGGACACTTGGACTATTTAGGTTAACTAGTGGACCCATGGACTTGTAGGATAACTAGCAGGCACTTGGACAATTTGGTTAACGAGCGGGCACTTGGACGATCTAGGTTAACTAGCGGGCACTTCGACTATATAGGTTACCTAGCGGGCACTTGGACTATGAAGGTTACCTAATGGCCACTTGGACTATCTACGTTACCTAGCGGGCACTTGGACTATATAGGTTACCTAGCGGGCACTTGGACAATGTAGGTTACCTAGTGGGCACTTGGACTATCTAGGTTAACGAACGGGCTCTTGGACAATGTAGGTTGCCTAGTGGGCACTTGGACTATGTAGGTTCCCTATTGGGTACTTGGAGTGTCTAGGTTAACTAGTGGGCAATTGGACTGTCTAGGTTACCTAGTGGGCACGTGGACTATGTACGTTCCCTAGCGGGCACTTGGGCTATCTACGTTACCTTGCGGGCACTTGGACTATGTAGGTTAACGAACGGGCACTTGGACTATGTAGTTTACCTAGCAGGCACTTGGACTATGTAGGTTAACTAGCGGGCACTTTGACTATTTAGGTTAACTAGCGGGCACTTGGACTATCTAGGTTAACTAGCGGACCCTTGGTCTATGTAGGTTAACTAGCAGGCCTTTGGACTATGTAAGTTAACTAGAGGGCACTTTGATGATCCTGGTTAACTAGCG